>NC_051222.1:30411172-30428672 GCF_015220715.1 Pygocentrus nattereri | reverse complement strand
CCTGCTTGTAATCCAGTACATCACTGGCTTATCTTCACTGGTAATGCTCAAACTTTGTGTCAATGAACTTGCAGCCCTTAAACTGTATTTCACTGACATGCACATGTTCACCTTTACCATAAAAGTCACAAGAAATAGGAGTGACATGTACAGAATACGCTGCTGCAACATTTTACACTAGCGAAAAACAGGAAACTTAACTGTAAAGGCTCAGCACAGAAATGTTCTGCTTTTCCGGCTGTAATCAGACGTTTCTGTGTGTAAATGATAACTGTGTATATATTTAACTTATTTCTAATTCTCAATTAATGCAGTGAATTTAAATTGATCATGAAATAATCCATGTAAATATCTAGAGACTGAATATTTAGTTTTTAAAGTATTCTTACTGTGGTGCCTTAATGCCATTTTGTGCTTTAAAATCTAGTAAAGGACCCTTTAAATCTATCCTAAAAGTTTCTAAGCAGGCATTTTTTGTGACGTTTGTTTTTAAGATATGTTCTGCTGAGTTACATGGAGCTCAAAGCATTTATGTTCGTATACTTGCATGAAGTAAATTTGTTCAAAAATGTGCTTGGCAATATTATATCATTGTGGTAATAATTTGTCACAATATGCTGTTTTGAGTATATCGCTGTTGTCAGAACAAAACCTTGTGTCTCCATTATTGACGTTTTTTTAGTTTTTGACAGAATTTGAAAATGCCTGTTGCTCTTTACAATATGAGTAAATTTCATGATTAGTGAACCAAAAGAAACGGCCCAAAATTACTTGGAAAAAACGTCCGGTTCCATTGACTTACATTAAGTATAGTCTGTTTTTTCCTTCTCCTGTAAAGTTACCATTTTGGAGATACGAGGTTTTCTTATGACAACAGCGATATTGTGGATATTATTAGTACTTAAAGAACACTGACCAACTGCATATTTCATTACAAAATGATCATAGTTTAGCCTGTTGAATGAAATGACATGCACAGCAGTTTAAAAGAAAAAAAAAAGAATTTCCAGCATTTTATGCCCATATTATGCAGCCCTAACTCAGTCGAGTGTGTCCAGACTTTTGACTGTTGTTGAACATAAAAACTTCCCAATGCTTTGTGACATCGCAACGTTTGTGATATTGACGTAATGAAAGTTCTGTGGCAGCATATCATGTTTGGAATGTGGGAACATTTTCATGCTGACAGTTGAACAAGTCTGAAAAGTGTTTTTTTTGTTTGTTTGTTTTTGTTTTGTTTTATTATTTTGTTTGTTTGTTTTGTTTTCCGATGACAGTCTCTACACAGAAAAGGTGCCAATATTTTTCAGGTAGACCAACCTGTCCCAAAAAGTCTCTAACCTTCACTGTTGTGTTTGTTTTTGCTTATTTGTTGTTGGGTTTTTTTTTTTGGTTGTTTTTGTGTCTGTCGTGTCGTTTTTTTAAACTTTTTTTTATTAATTTTTTTTTTTGGTGCTGCCCCCCCTCCCTCCCATTTCATTGCCTGTTTACGGTGCTCGTGACCTTCATCATTCACCTCTGACTCGACTGATTCTGCCACTTTTTATTTATATGTTATGAGCATGTCTACATGTATGTGATATATCTTTGCATCTACTGCACTGCTTGCTTAATCCATGCTTACAGTGTAACAGTGCTGGCGCATTGCTTTGTATGCAGCAGCTCATTCCCTGTGCTTGTGTGCGAGTAATAAGAATGTTGTAACCCTTAGAAGTCTGCAGTTATGCTATTTAAAGGGAAATTCCACACATTAATTAGAAAATCTGTATAATTAAATGTAAAATTATAATTAAAAGTCATTTAGAGGGGTTTCATCTGAAATGCCCAGTTCTAGAGAGACTTGGAGTTAGATTTACTCACAGTGGTGGTGATCAGAATCGGACGCCTGAAGAGTTTAATGATTTAAGGTTATTCCACAGAACGGGTAAGAATGTGCTGCCTGACACCTGAGACATTGTTTTACCAGAATAAGATAAAATTTTGGCCTAAAATATAAGTTATCAAACACATTTATGGTGGCGAGGTAAATACAAGGTGTTCGTCAAAGAGACTTTCTTCAGATTTGACCATAATCAACATTACATATAAAAATTTTGAAGCATAAGTAAATAAGTATATTTTTGTTGTAGACCTCTCAGTTCACTATCAATGAAAAAACAGTTTACAATGTCTGCAAGTTTCTCTACACTGCACAATTTAATTTACGTCTCGTCCATTTATTTATGCAGAAAGATCTGTGAATTTACCTTTTAAATTACTAGCTATGCACTAAAATGAACATCCTTATCTGAAACTGAAACTAAGGACACACTGGGCCAAAATATCTAAAATTAGGTGTTTGCATGGTAGCAGGAATTGTCATTCGAGTGACATCATGTTTTCAGTGGAATCAAAACCAACCTATAAAAAAACTTTAACTTTTTTTAGTTATTCTATAGAGCTATATTTAGTTATACTCTCAGAGCTGTGTGCTAAATGTCTGAAGCATCACTGGCTACTGTTACAACAAACCTGCATCATCATAAGGAGCTTTTTAAGGCTACAGCATATTACGCCCATGCTTGGGTATCGCTGTAGCACCCCTGCTGTTACTCTCAGAATACAGCTTGCACAGGGTTTTGGGTGTTAAATCCCCCTCCTTACACCCGACATGAGCAGAAATTGTTAATGGCTTGTCTAGTGTTCCTCATATAAGCTGTAAAATGTGTATACATCACTGACTTTTTCGCTGTTGATCAGCTCAGGCTGTTTGAACAGAGAAGGGAACTGACAGTAAAGCATTTTGTTGTAGGCCTGTTTCTGCACTCATTGTCCATAATGTCCTTAAGCTCCACTTAATACATAGGTGCACTTTGTAGTTCTACAGTTACAGACTGTAGTGCATCTGTTTCTCTGCATACTTGTTTAGCCTCCTTTTACCCTGTTCTTCAGTCGTCAGGACCCCACAGGACCCCCACAGAGTTTTTAAACACTGTGTTCACTCACTGTCCTTTACCGTTGTTCCGTTTCGTTGAGCTGAGTGAGAAATAAATGATAAATCGCAGCATTTTTTTATCACCTGACTGCATCTTCTAAGGGTTAAAAGTGTGATTCTGTATTTTGAGGCACAATGGAATGAGTGTGTGTCAGTTTGTGTGCACGAATGTGTGAGATGTATATACAATTAAAAGCTGTTCATTAACTGCATGTGTTTTACAGACTGGAGTTTGAGAGGCAGCAGCGAGAGGAGCTGGAGAAACTGGAGAACAAAAGGTCTGTGATGTCAGTAGGGCTGTCATGATTACTTGATTACGTTCAATAAAAGTAATATTAAATTTTCACCTTCTTGATGAATTGGTTTTTAAATTCTGCTATTTCTCTATAACAGTGAGATGCAGAGCTTAATGCATGAACCCAAGTATTTACAAAAATGGGTTTTATAATCTGTAAAAAAAAAAAAAAAAAAAGTTAAATGTTTATGGGGGTAAATGTCTGTTTTACCTGGAAAAAACATGTGTATGAGTTTAATATGTACAGGCTGGTGATGCAAAAACCTGCACACAGTTGAGAGTTTTCCAGGGGAGTAAATCCCAGAAATGCAATTGAAATTCCTGAAAATGAAATTTCTGACTGAATTAGTCCACAGCTATTCAGAAAAAATGTAAAAAAAACCCAAAAATTAGATGTTCAGAGGACAAATTATGAGGGAGGGCTTTGCCCCCATGTTTCCCTGTGTATTTACAATATGCAGTTCAATACACAATTTAAAATATATTTAAAATATTTTGCATATACAGTACATGTGTATATGTTTTTGCCCTGTTGTCAAAACAGTAAATTGCTTAAATGATTGACAGTCACAGCCATGGCATTGAATTTAGGTGACCACTTGTGACCAAACAACCAGAGATCACAATTTAGAGGCATGACATTGACTTTACAGGTTGATTAGGATTGTCCAGTCTTACCATAAACCAAAGCCAAGTACATAAATCGACTGAACGTCATTAAAGAAGGTGTCTGTGTTCCTCAGGCGTCTCATTAAGGAGATGGAGGAGAAGCAGAAAAGTGAGAAGGCAGAGCTGGAGCGCATGCAGCAGGAGGTGGAGTCTCAGAGGAAGGAGTCTGAGCAAGTGCAGCTCCGCATCCGCCGGCAGGAGGAGACCCTGCACAGACGCAGCCAGGACATCGAGAGCAGGATGAGGGATCTGATCGCAGAGAAAGAGCGTTTTCAGGTACGTGTGGTTGAGCAGATGGAAGTTTCAGTAGATGTGTGCTTGATATTACATCAGCATCTGTGTACGTGAGCATCCAGGTGTATAGGCTACTGGTAAAAAGATTAGAATCACTTTTTAACAGATTTCAGTCAATTTATAATGAGATGTATTGCAGATACGTGTATGAAATTGTTCTAATATGATAGCAATAGTACTTTTCAGCTGCACAGCTGCCATAATTAGCAGGAAGATAAAACCGAAGGAGAACGATGAACAGAGCTGTAGAAGATTCTAAAACGACGATCGACATTCTAATAAAATTAACAGCACGATTGAAATTCTAATAAAATTAAGATCCAAAATAAAGTTTTAATAAACGTGACACCTAGAATGAATTTAGAATAAAATTATATCCGGAATGAAGTTTAAATAAAATTAATATCCAGAATGAAGTTCTAATAAAATGAATATCCAAAATAACGTTTTAATGAAAGTGACATCCTCAAATTCTAATCTATTAATATCTATAATCTCCAAGTTCTAATCTGTTCATATCTATAATACAGTTCCAATAAAATTACTATCCAGAATTTTCTACTAAAATGAATTTTCAGAGTGAAGTTCTGATAAAATTCATAACCAGAATGAAGTTCGAATCAAATTGATATCCAGAATAAAAATCTAATAAAAATTAATATTCACATTACATCCAGAATAAAGTTCTCATCAATTAATGTCTATGATGGTGTAAAAAAAAAAATGACCAACCAAGATGAATTGCGAAGAAAAGGAATATCCAAAATAACGTTTTAATAAAAGTGACTAACTTCTAATCTGTTTATGTGTATGACATCCACAAGTTCTAATCTGTTTATATCTATAATGAAGTTCTAATAAAATTACTAATCAGAATGGTGTTCCAATAAAATGAATATCCTGAATGATGTTCTAATCAAATTCATGTTCAGAACAAAGTTCTAAGAAAATTGATATCCAGAATAAAAATCTAATAAAAATTAATATTCACATTCCGTCCAGAATAAAGTTCTCATCAATATCCATGATGGTGTGATAAAATTAATATCCAGAATGATGTTCTAATCAAATTATTATCTATAAAGAAGTCTTGATAAAATTAATATCCAGAATGATGTTCTAATCAAATTATTATCTATAAAGACGTCTTGATAAAATTAATATCCAGAATGATGTTCTTATAAAATTAATATCCAGAATGAAGTCCTACTAAAACTGACATCCATAAGACAAATCTAATAAAAGTAATATTCACATTAGATTTAATCAAAATGACATCCAGAATAAAACGATAATAAAATGAATATCCATAATGTTCTAATAAATTAATATCAAGAATTAATTACATTTTAAGTTATAGTTTAAAAATATTCAGAATGAAGTTATGAAGTAATGATGATGATGATGATATACTGCTGAAACGTGGAACAGCTGAAATGAGTCGACTCCAGAAGATCTGTAGATTTCATGAACCTTCAGTCAGAACTGAATAGGACTCTATCTGAAACTTGAAAAGCCAGAGGCTTTTTATTGCATTAGTGTTTATTGTTTTATATACTTATTTTAGGAGGAGCGTGACCGGGATCTGCAGGAGCAGGAGCAGCAGAAGCAGAAGAAACAACAGGAGCAGCTGCAGAGCCACCATCATCTGGAGGAGTCCCTGCTGGAGGAGGAGGTGTTAGAGGTGCTGGAGGTACTGGAGATGCAGGATGATGAGGAGGAAGTGCATGCAGAGCAAACAGAGCTGTTCATAGAGCTGGAACGACTCAAACGGGAAAGAGAGGAGCAGGTGGTTAAAATCCAGATGGAGAGGAGGTGAGAACGGCTGCGAAAGTTTGAGCCCCCCCAAGTCAAAAGATGTTTTGTTGATTTAAGTGGGAATAAGTAAACACGCCCTCTGTTGAGAACACACTACTGCACATTTTAATAAACCATTACTGTTTACTTGCTGATTATACAGCAGTTAGTTCTGGCCACGCAAGCTGATTGGTTGAGAAGCGTTCTAACCACGTTATTATTTCACCATAACATGACTGGTTTTTCACAAACGCTCCGCTGAGACATCGTTGCTAGGCAACGACTTCGACAGCTGTAGGAGACGCTCAAGTCGATTGAACGTTTTTTACTTCTTACTTTGCCACAAACAGAAAATGGACACTTAAGATCACATCTGACCGACAGCCGATCTGGTCCGACTCTGAAGATGAGACGACACTAAATTCCCAACCTGTCAGTTGGTCTGGAGAACGAACCGCCGGCTGTGCAGCGAGTGGGCGGAGTCCATTACTCTGACGTAGCAGCAAGCTGCTTGTTAAGGAGCTATAATTTGGTGGAAGGAACTGAACATTAAAACCTATTAAACGCCGCGTTCACAGCCAGTTCATTCATTTGTTACGTTATTTATTTAACAGTTGTATAAAACTAACAGAGCACTCGAGGTGGTGTGCTATCGCTATAACGTCATGGCTGTGGTGATCTACGGAGACCGAATCACAGCCGTGAAGTTATTTTGTGATAACACACTCCCTCTCATGTTCTACTGCTTAAATATTGGAGAAGAAATAAAACATAAGATGTGGCAAAATCGTTTATTGATCCCAGAGGGAAATTGTAGTTGTTACAGTTGCAACCATTTATGTAAAACAATAAACACTTTAATAATTTAGAACAAAAGATGGAGAAATTTGCAATATGTACACAAGATTTGAGCTCTTATGAATACAGTAAAGTGACTGATGATAAATATTAAACATCTAGTATAAATCAGTTCAAATGATTGTACCTCTGAGTTTTTGCACACGTAATTATTATTGTTACACATATGAACAGTGCAGTAAGGTATTGTTTTGCACAGATGAGCCACACTTTGAATCACACACTGAGGGAGGAGTTATAGAGTTTGATGGCCACAGGTAAGAATGACCTCCTGTGGCGCTCTGGTCATTTCGGTAGAATGAGTCTTGCACTGAATGACCTCCTGTGTCTCATCACAGTGTCATAGAGTGGGTGGGAGCCGTACTGAATGCTTTATTTATTTATTTATTCTATTTTTTCATGTTAAACTCCAACAAAGAAACAAATTGTGCTTGGAATGATATATTATGTGCTCTCCATAAAATATGTGAACTTATTTTCTCTTAAACTTACTGGACTGTATATCCACGTTTATTATGTCCGTTTATATTGACATTTCCTTCATCCGTGTATTCCAAGTGTAACTAAAAGTATGTATGTGCAGGCGTTTGGAGGAGCGTGAGCGGGAACAGTTGACACTTGTTGGTCGCCTGGAGGAGCAGCTGCGTGAACGCAGCGAGGAGGCGGCATCTCTGCTGTCGCAGGAGGAAGCGCGGCGGCTGCAGGAGGAACGGCGCAAGCTGGCCGAGATCAGAGAGGAGCTGCTGGTGGCTAAGGAGGCGCGACTGGACGGACAGGAGGAGGAGGACGGAGGAGAGGAAGCGCTGAGGAGGGCCAGGGGGCGCTACAGGCGATTCAAACAGGAGCAGGTGCAGGAGCTGGAGGCGCTGGAGGAGGGGCTGATCCAGCAGAAAGAACGACTGGAGAAGGAGGTGGCCAACGAACGAGCCTCCATCAGCCTAATGCATCACGCGCACAGAGAGAAACAGAGACTGGTAGGGAGACATACTGTCACTAAGAGAGATCTTGCTTTTTATCTTTTTTTTGTCATTAAAAGAAATATTTCTGTGAAAAATTTAATTTGCATGTTTTTTTTTTATCGTGTGACCATTGATGTGCATTTAGGAACTTATAGAGACTTATAGAGACTTATAAAACGTTTGCACCCTCCTGATTAAATGAATAAAGTGAAAATAAGTTGCGCATCTTCTACGGAGAAAACGCTTTGATATGGCATTTTTCTGGGGATTTTAGGGTGCAAGGAAAACAGAACCTGCCATCACTTTTGTTAAAAATGTTCCTAATACGATAAAGTACACATTTTCAGAGTGAAATAGGATATTTAGGTCGGAAGAAAATATGGGGGTGACATGATTTTACTCCTCAGGATTTGATTGGATCGTGAAATTCAGGAAATTTGAAACCAACACTTGCAGAAATGCTAGAGGAAAAAAATGAATAAAAAAATAAATAAATTAGGAAACGATACAAATACTGCCAAGATACTTAAACTGCCTCACTTGTCTTAACGTGAACATGGGTTGCCAGCATAAACAAACTGAAATAACTCCACGTGATTATTCTAAAAACCAGACAGAGAGAGTAAAGTGTGGAGACGAAAGGAGATGGTCACCAACGTGCATGTACATGCAGTCAGGAGCGAAGATGATGACTGGTGTTCTCGCCCGATGATTGGAGATGGTGGGAGGGGGAGGGAAACATATTATTGGTTAGTATAACTTTTCTCCCGGCCGCTGGAACACAGTGGCACAAGTTTAGAGGTGGCAGAAGTCTCTATGCTGCCATCAAAGATTATTGAGAAGAAGGAATTTTGCCTTTTAATTGATATGACGCAATGAATTAAGCTTAAAATGACCAAGGGCATGAACTAACAGAAAACAGCCCATTTAAATTTCAGATTGACTTTAAATTCAGCAAATAACCACTAATTATACATTAAAATGTGCAGAAGTGTGGTCTCTGTAGAGCAGTGCTTCCTGATCCTGGTCCTGCTGGACCCCTTGCACCGCACATTTTCTGTTTTTCCTGTCAAAACACACTCATTTCAACCTGTGAGGCTTGTGAATTAGCATACTAGTTGGATCAGGTGTGTTGAGAAACTGGCAAACGCTAAAATGTGCAGCGCAGGGGGTTCCCTAAGACCAAGTTTGTTAACCACTGCTATAGAGAATGTGCTGACTTTCACCTAGAACATCAAAAACCACCTGTCATTGGATCAGAGGCATCCAAACGTTTGCATACAGCTGTGTATGAGTAGCTGTAAGAGTTAGCAAACATAGCACTGGTTCCACACAATATGAAGGCATGTATTGCTCTTGATGAGTAACCACGGGAGGTTAAACTGGTAGGTTTTCCTCTTGGATGAGGACGCTTGAGTGATGGAGGCTGCCTCTTCAGATGAGCTAATGCCAACACTAGAGCTAACCAGTGCAATATTAAATGGTGATGGGGACCTTTTACCTTTCTGTATAATTCTGTGGTTGAGATGTCATTAGAGTGCTTTGAATGTGATGTGAAATGGTTCATGGTAGGCTCAGATATCTTTGCAGTGGTGGTGATGGCAACCAGGGTCTTTGGAGAGGTTTCCCATATAAAACCCTGCAAATACCTCTCGTCCATGAATCTGTTTTTAAAAAGTGCGTTTTGAGCCCAACCTTTCTCAGAACTATCATAAAACCATGTCTCAATCACTAGGCAGCATATTCATAACTATTCCGTGTAAGAACTTTCTGTGAGGGAGCTTTTCCAGGCATTAAACTCTTCAGTGATGGTCCCATGTCATGTCAAATGACTCTGAATGACTTTAAGGTCTTAACCATTTATTCAAGTAAATGGTTTTTAAAAATTCCCTTTTAAAACAATCTTGTTACTGCACGTCACAAATAAGAGCAAACAGACTGTTGAAACATAATACAGGCGTTTCACTGGATCTTTGGCCTCTATAGTCGTCTCCTGTTCTCTCCTCTTCTACAGGTGTTCGAGGCCGTGGAGCATGGAGCTCAGGATGCTTCCTCTCTCCTACAGGAGGAGGCCTTGCTGTCTCAGGCTGAGATCAGGTTGCAGTGTAAAGAGCGCCAGCTGCTCTCTTTGTGCCAAAACCATCTCCCCGCTGTCTCTGAGGAGCGCCAGAGAGCTGAGGAGGCACTGGACAGGATGTGGGCGAAAGGTGCAAGGGGCAGGAGTGTGGGGATGGATCCGAGTCCAGATCAGGTGGAGAAGGAGTTGGATGAGACGCTTTATCAGGTCAGAGGAAAAAAAACCCACACAAATCTGGATTAGTGTTAATAAACATGTCGTGCTGTAATCAAATGTGACTCATTCACATGGGCTGGAGGGCAGGGAACCAGCCATGACTGAAGGGTTGCTGGTTTGATCCCCTGAGCTGACAGTATGTGACTGAAGTGCCCTTGAGGAAGGTACCTAACCCCCAACTGCTCCCTGGGCACTGTGGATAGGGCTGCCCACCGCTCTGGGCAAGTGTGCTCACTGTGTGTGTGTTCACTAGTGTGCATGTGGTGTTTCACTGCATGGATGGGTAAAATGTGGTGGTGAAATTTACCCACTGTGGGGCTAATAAGGGTCACTGAACTTGACTTATCTAATATTTAGATTTTGATTAATCAGATTATTTTGCGTAGTTCATATTTGTCTATTTTGCTCAAATACGATACTCGAGAGATTGTATAGATTTAAAAAGCAGTGCATTGCGCTACGTGAGCTGCTTGGTCAGAATGTATTACTTTCAGTAATACAGTAATGTTGTTTTTGTTTATTTGTATATCATCATCGCTGTCCATTGGAAAAACATCTCTATTTTTTGCAATATTTACTTTTTGTACTTTTACTTTTCATTGCGTGAGACGATTAGTCTAATAGAAATGCTCCGAAGTCGCTTAGAATAAAATCTCTTTCTCTTGATAGGTAAGGGTTTTTACCCTCTTCTCCTGGGAAGTTACTATTTTGGAACTACTTGTTTTTCTTTGGACAGTGACGATATACAGTCACGTCATGTGTGGCCCTGGTCAATTATTTTTATTTTTTTATTTTTTTTGTCGTCGATGAAAAAATGAGTGAAAAGGAGAGAACACACCTTTTTTTGCGATCAATTTTTTAATCATCTTTAACAAAAGCAGTAACCAGTCCCGCAAAAACACATAACACAAATCTCAAATATACCCATACACCAGAGATGCCAACACAAGCACAGACCATAAAATATGGGGGAATAAAAAAAAAAAGGGGGGGGTTACAGCATAATTTTTCAGGGTTTCAGTTGCATCGTACCAAATATTAACATTAGCTTCATTAGCACCTTTAACTCGGGCAGTGGAGAGTTCCATGTACATTATGTCCAAGAAATAAAAATCCAGGCTGTAATTGAGAGAATGAGGAGGTTTCCATCGAACTGCAGTGAGTCCAGCCAGAATAATACGTTTTCCACTTTTGGATAAAGAGAGTTCCGAAAAGTCATTAAACAGTAGAGTTGGTATGATGGCGGGCATCTCCAGCGAAACGAGATTTGAAAGCCTAGAAGCAACCTTGTCCCAAAATGATGTTACAGGAGGGCATTCCCAATACATGTGAAGAAAAGTACCACAAGCCTTTGTAGAACACAGTGTGCACGTAGGGTTATTAAGAATATTCATAAAGGAAGGTTTGCGAGGAGTGAGTAGGAGAGAACACACTTGAATGTGGATTTCTGGACATTTTTGTGAAAAATTTCTTTGCAGATGCAAAATAACACATATAAAATGTGCCATAACTTGCACAGGCCACATTTTATGTATTTGTTTTATTTTTGGCCCAGTATGTAAAATCCAACAAATAAACAGTACAAATTGTGCAAATGTTCACAACGTATGTTATCTGTAGAACTTTTCACTTAGATGACCAGCAAGATTTGACCAGAGCACTCTAACCTTTGCATACAGCTCTATATCAGATATGCAGTCAGTGGTTAAACTCCTCTGTGATTATAGCCTCTCCCTCTTGTTCATATACAGCACCCTCCGCAATTATTGGCACCCCTTGTTAAGATGTGTTAAAAGCTTTAAAATAAATTGAGTTTTTATTTCAGAAGAAAAATATAACCTTTAACTCAAGTGAATTTAAAAAAAAGAAAAGAAAAGAAAAAATTCCCGACTAAGAAATCGTTTTCATAAAATCACCTGTTCCACAATTATTGGCACCCCTAACAATTCCTAGAAAATAAATGTAATTGAAGCGTTTCTGTCATTTCTACTGTAGTGTATAAAGTTGATCAGAGTATCTAGGAACCTTTAATTAGTAATTCATCATTTCCTGTTTCTCTGGGGTATAAATATGACGTGACACAGAGGCCTATTTCTCTTATCCACTCTTCAACATGGGAAAGACAAGAGAACACACCGTTCAAGTAAGGCAGATGTGTGTCGACCTTCATTAGTCAGGCAATGGCTACAGGAAAATAGACACTGTCCTACACCTGCCCACATCTACAGTCAGAGGAATCATCAAGATGTTTAAAACAACTGGAACAGGGCAGACAAGCCTGCACGAGGACGCAAGAGGAGGATGATAGGAGAAGTAAAAAGTTCTCCAAAGCTCACTGTTAGAGAATCGCATTAAAGAAAAGCATCTTGGGGTCACAAAGTCTCCATAACAACCATCAGGCACTATCTACATGCCAACAAGCTGTTTGGGAGGCACGGAAAAAGCCTTTTCTCACTAACAAGCATAAACGTAAACGTCTGGAGTTCGCTAAGCGGTACTGGGACTTCAACTGGGACCGTGTGCTTTGGTCAGATGAGACCAAGATAGAGTGTTTGATGCCAAAAAGCTCTAGCGGGTCTGGCGTAACACAAAAGATGAGTATGCGGAAAAGCACCTCATGCCTACTGTGAAGTATCAGTGATGCTGTGGGCCTGTTTCTCTTCCAAAGGCCTGGGAACCTTGTTAGGGTGCATGGCATCATGAACTCTGAAATACCAGGACATTTTAAATCAAAATCTGGTGGCCTCTGCCCGAAAGCTGAAGATGGGGCGTCACTGGGTCTTTCAGCAAGACAATGACCCTAAACATGTGGCCAAATCTACACAAACATGGTTCACCAGACACAAAATCAAGCTCCTCCCATGGCCAGCTCAGTCCCCAGACCTCAACCCAATTGAAAACCTGTGGGTGAGCTGAAGAGGAGACTGCATAGGGGAGGACCCAGGACGATTTGGAGAGATTGTGCAAAGAAGGATGGTCGAAGATCCCTCTCTCTGAATTCTCCCATCTTGTGAAATGTAATGGGAGAAGATTAAGTGCCGTCTTGTTGTATTAACATCAGGGGTGCCAATAATTGTGGCACAGGTGATTCCATGTAAAATAATTATTTCTTAATGTGGGATTTTTCCCCCCCCACTCAATAAATGCACTTGAATTAAATGTTGGATTTTTTTATTTCGCATTTAAATAAAATTTAGGAAGATATTGGTGAATGAGGCCCACTAAGCTATGCGTAGTTTTCTTCTGAACTCTGTAGTGTAGTCTGGAGAGGCTACAGTCTCACAGACAAACATAGCAACACACAGTGCAGCTGGGCTTCAGCCTACAGTGCTTACAGATGGACTGAAGGGTAAAACTAGCTAAATGTGTGTAAAATAAATAAATAAAATAAATAAGTAATAATAATAATAATAATAAATTAAGTGTTTATTTCATTAACTTAAACAGGCCTAGTATTTTTATTCATTTATCATAATTGTAATAAATAATGTGTGTGTGTGTGTGTGTGTGTGTGTGTGTGTATGTATGTATGTGATATATATAATATTAAATCATTGCAATATTAGTTCATGTTATTTATAGTGGCAGCCACCATGGTGGCAAAAGCAAAATCCAGGGCATGGGAGGAGTTTGGTGAGGCCATGAAAAAAGACTTTTGTTTGGCCTCAAAGAAGTTCTGGACAACTGTCCCGCGACTTGGGAGCGATCGGGGTGGCTGTGCCCAAGCTGTATTCGGCAAGGGTGGAGAAACTTTGACTTTAAATAAGGACGTTGTCGGCCGGTGGAAGGAGCACTTTGAGGAACTCCTTGATCCGGGAGATGTGCCTCCCTCACGGGAGTCAGGGCCAGAGGTTTCTGGTGTGTCAAGTTCCAAGCTCCTCAGTGGAAAGGCACCGGGGGTGGATGCGATTAATTGTGCCCTGTCTCCACTCCTGTTCGTGATATTCATGGATAGTGTGTCAGGGTGTAGCCAGGGTCAGGAGGGCATTATGTGTGGAGGCCGGAGCGTGGCGTCTCTACTATTTGCAGACGATGATGTTCTTTTGGCTGAATCACATGGATGCCTCCAGCGCTCGCTGGAGCAGTTTGCAGTTGAGTGTGAAGCGGTTGGTGTGCGAGTCAGCACCTCAAAGGAAAGGATAGCATGCCCACTCCAGGTAAGGGGAAAGGACTTGCCCCAGGTGGAGGAGTTTAAGTATCTTGGGGTCTTGTTCACGAGTGATGGGAAGAGGGATCATGAGATCGGCCACAGGCTGGGACAGGCGGCAGCAGTAATGCGGTCACTGTACCGGACTGTAGTGGTGAAGAGTGAGCTGAGCCAAAAGGCGAAGCTCTCTGTTTACCAGTTGGTCTACATCCCGACCCTCACCTATGGTCATGAGCTGTGGGTAATGACTGAAAGAACGAGATCGTGATTACAAGCGGCGGAAATGAGCTTTCTTCGTCGGGTGGCGGGCTACACGCTATTTGATAGAGTGAGGAGCTCGGTCGTCCAGGAGGAGCTCAGAGTAGAGCCGCTACTCCTCCGCATTGAGAGGAGTCAGCTGAGGTGGTTCGGGCATCTGATCCGGATGCCCCCTGGATGGTCCTGGTGGGGGTGTAACAGGCAAGGCCTACCGGGGCAAGGCCTACCGGGAAAAGACCCCGGGGTCGTCCTGGACCCACTGGAGGGATTATATCTCCAGGTTGGCCTGGGAGCGGCTTGGGGTCCCCGGGAATGAGCTGGAGGAAGTTGCAGGGGACAGGGTCATCTGGGATTCTCTGCTCTCTCAACTGCAACCATGAGCCTGTATGGACTAGCAGTTGACGACGACGACGATGATGATGATGATGATGATGATGATGATGATATATTATTAATTATGAGAAGATCAGGCTCTGAGATATCTGATGGCCCTTTTAACCATTCAGTGCAACAAAAAATGTGTAGGAGAGTAAATATTGTAAACCTCATCTTCCTTTCAGATAGAGAAGGAGTTGGAGGAGAAGGAGGAGCGTCTGTCCCAGCACAGCGCCAATGCGGAGCAGCTTCAGCAACTTCAGCAGACGTACGAATTTACGGCGAACGTGGCGCGTCAGGAAGAGAAGGTGCGGAGGAAGGAACAGGAGATTCTGGAGACGCAGGAGAAGCAGCAGAGGGAGGAGCTGGAGCGAGCGGTGGCGCGACTCGAGAGGAGGCACTCCGCCTTCCGCAGGAGCCTCAGCCTGGAGCCCGAAGCTGAGGAGGGCCGCCGGAGGAGCATCGTCACCCTGCTGGGATCTGAACTCGACCAGGAAAGGTAAGAGGGCTCATATGGCTGTGGTTTTGGGGGCTACTCTTTGTATGGTGATTGATTCATTAGGCATTCAGTAGAGATTATTTCTACAAGTGCATCATCATGTTAATGTTAGTCTTCTGTGTAATCCTATAATGATGTCAATTTCTCTCTCTATCAGGATGGAGAGAGAAATTGCTCAGCTCAAGCAGAGGATCAGCGAGAGTGAGGGAAGTGGACGGAGTCTGTCAGTCAGTAGTGAGGAGAAGAACGGAGTAGCTAACTGTCCAGTGAGCCCCATCCAGGGCCTGCCTGCAGTGCTGCCTTTAACGGACGACAGGTAGCACCATGTTCACCAGACAGACACATACAGCTCAGTAAGAAAAGACCACCCAAAAAGATCCTTTCCATGTACATAATGTGCCTTTGACTGTAAATGTGATGACATTTGGATACATTGACTGCTGGCTAAGGCTTTCTTGTAGAACTATAGATGCTTATATGACTTGGCTCTGTCATACGGCTTCAGATAGTATTGTTAGGTTGTTGTGCATGTGTGTTTGTTTAGGTTAAATGCGTTTATTGAAGAGGAAGTGCAGAGGAGGCTGCAGAAGATGAACCTGCTGAACGGAGACAACATCAACAGCCTTTCACTCTCCACGGACTCACTGCACGTACGTCCACTTTCCACCACAACTCTGTGTATATACTGTATATCTGATCTTACTTAGTTCACCTGTTGTAAGAGTAATGAAATCACCATATCATTGTCAGTCAGTAATGACCTCAGAATAACACTAGAATACAGTTAATGTAATGTAATGACATCAGCTTAATGCTATCATTCAGTTAGTGTAACTGTAATAACGTCAGTTAGTGTAACTAGTGACATCAGCATAATCCTGTAATTGTGTTAGTGTAACAGTACTGATGCCATTACTGTTACACTAATGAATTAACAAATTACATTAAATGCAACTATTTTTTTTTTCTAATATCAAAGTAATTGAATTTTCTAATATCAAAATTGCAAATTCTGAGAATGTTCAAGTTTTGCAGTTGTTATTATTATAGCCTGTATCACCGGTGATGCTGTCTTAGTTAATGTAAAGTGGGGAACTTTAACCTAATAACGCTGAGCTTGTGTTCTCTGGTCCTGGTTAAAGCTATGGCCGTTTAATGGTCTTTTTGGGAAGTCCAGTTGAGAGACCATTACCATGGTCCACGCTGCTGGAGATGAAAGCATGGACGAGCTCCTTTAGCCCTTATTGGGAAACTAAAGCTTTAATTCTAGCTGTGTAATTGCTTTGTAATTCAACCCAACAGGAGGAGGAGGAAGTTAGTGAGAATAACAATGTTAAAACGAATGTTGAGGTAAGCAGAGGCCTTGTACAGTCAGCACTGGTGATGGGAATGTGGTATGGGCTGTGATTTGCATGCTGCATCACTACTTGTTTGCATATTGCCCTTAAACCCTGAAGGTGTAATCCAGGTTTGCCTCTCTGAATCCCCGTTCACTCTATGCATGCCACAGATGACGCTGTCTTTGCCTGGAAAACTCTTCACCCACCAAATCTTTAATCAAATTAATGTGTCGGTGTTTTACAACCTAAACACTATCACCCCCATCAAAACATGCTTTTAATTAAAGCCAGTGGACAGCATGCGTCCATTAGCTCCTACAACCCTAATTCCAATGGAGTTGGGACGTTGTGTAAAACATAAATAAAAACAGAAATACGATGATTTGCAAATCCTTTTCAAGCCATATTCAGTAGAATACACTACAAAGACAAGATATTTAATGTTCAAACGGATAAACTTTATTGTTTTTTGCAAATATTCTCTCATTTTGAATTGCCTGCAACACGTTCCAAAGAAGTTGGGACAGGGGCAACAAAAGGCTGGGAAAGTTGAGGAATGCTCAAAAAACACCTGTTCAGAACATTCCACAGGTGAACAGGTTCATTGGAAACAGGCTCAGTCGTTCACAAGCAAGGGCGAAGTTCACCACTTTGTGAACAACTGCGTGAGCAAATAGTCCAACAGTTTAAGAACAACGTTTCTCAACATGCAACTGCAAGGAATTTAGGGATTTCATCATCT
>NC_051222.1:30378672-30406172 GCF_015220715.1 Pygocentrus nattereri | reverse complement strand
CTGGACCTTTTTCAGTTTTGAGTTTAATAAACATCTGACTGTAAGTTGACTTTACAATAATCTGTCTCTTGCGTAACTTATTTGAAGTTCAGTTGAATCACAATTTTAAACTAACCAGGTTACTTAAAACGTCAAATCTTTTACTTACAGGAGCTTTTTACAAACTTGGTATGTTTATTGGTATAGTAGAGCATTAGTCGTGTGTTTAATGCAGGGCCCAGTTTAAACTACACTGTAAATAATCTATTCATTTCTTTTAGAAATTGTACTTTTGAAGTACTTTTATAACATTGCACTATATCCTCTAATGAAATACATTTTAAAAACTTTGACTTTAAGCCTGCCTACCTTCTTTATTTGTGTATTGTTCTGTCGTTTCTGGCCCTCAGTCCTCCAACAACACGTCACTTTGGGTGCTGCTGCTTTAGTGTGTTCAGCTGTTCTGTTTCTGTACGCTGATGAGATTTCTGTGTGTTTATAGATCACAGTTTTGGATGAAACGTGGACCGTGTTTCGCCGCTACAGCCGTTTCAGGGAAATGCACAAATCCCTCAAAATGAAGTACCCAGAGGTGAGCTTCCCAAAAACAAAGCGTGTCACATGCAGCTGTCTCGGCGTTTTACTCATGTTTCTCTGTTGCTCCTCTGGTTTAGCTCGCAGCACTGGAGTTCCCCCCCAAAAAGCTCTTTGGTAACCGGGATGAGAGGATGGTTGCCGAACGGCGAAATCACCTCGAGGTAAGGACTGTTTCTTACTTGCGGTTTTAAGGACATGCGTCAGCAGGGACGTCAAAGGAGTGAGTAGATTATGCAGGGTGAGAGCAGCTCCAGGTTCCTCCGGTTTGTGGGCTCACAATATACGTTCAAAGTGTGTGGTGTGAATAACTTTACAACTACAAACAAATGGCCGCTGTATTTAGCCAACATTCTCCTGAGTCTGCGATAACTGATTGCTCCTAATTTTGGCTTGTGAGTTGTCCCGCTCCCAGATTTCACAAAACTGGGTTCTCCTTCTTTCTGTTTAAATTGGAGGAACTTACCACAAGAAAGCAAACCACCAAGCGAAAGCCAACCTACCAAGCATACCTGTGCTAGAAAGAATGTCACTTCACCCAGTTCATTCATTTAACTGGTCATGTCAGCGATCTCGGGATGTATCCAGCAATAAAGTGAATAAGAACCTTCTTTCCTTCTTTAATATGTTGCCATATAAAAGCTGGATATGTAATGTCTTTAGTGAAACATGATCACAGTGGGATCGTCTACACCACCACATGTACAGCCTGTTTCACTCGTTTCTTCCCGCTTCACTGCGCTCGTGTTTAGTTCTGCTTCAGCAGCATAACAGGCTGCAGCTGTAAACTCAGGGCTGTCAATCTTTTGCTTATTTAAATATTAGGTCACACCCAGGCAGTCTGACCAGCGAGTGTTTTATTATATTTGAATATTTGTAAAATTGAATTTTTTCATTTAAACATTGCTGAATGTTTAATATAACACTTATTTTTAATGTGATACCAGTTGTGTTACCTTAGACCAGGGGTCTTCAACATGGGTCTCTTACTGCCTTGATGCAGTGAATCTGTTTGTAGGTAAAAATAAAATAATCCTCCTCTGCAGTAAAATAAAGCTCTGCTGGTCGTTCTAACTCAGTTTTAGCAATAAATGGTTTTAAACTCTGGAGGTAATGTATAACTGCTAAGTCACTCTTGAACCTTGAAGATCAGTGCGCAGACTGCTGGTCACTATTGCAACGCAGACTCGCCTAAAAAATAGTTAACGAAAGGGCAAAGAGAGAGATTTAAGACGAACATCAATAATTTGGAGACAAATGGACTTATTTGCATTTCTAATCACTCTGGCTGGTTTTCTGATGCGTTTAATGTGCAACAATTGGCAAACATTAAAAAGTCGCGAGGCTGAAGTTTCGTCAGCTTCTCGTTTCGTCAGCTTCTCGTTCCGTCAGCTTCTCGTTCCGTCAGCTTCTCGTTCCGTCAGCTTCTCGTTCCGTCAGCTTCTCGTTTCGTCAGCTTCTCGTTCCGTCAGCTTCTCGTTTCGTCAGCTTCTCGTTTCGTCAGCTTCTCGTTCCGTCAGCTTCTCGTTCCGTCAGCTTCTCGTTCCGTCAGCTTCTCGTTCCGTCAGCTTCTCGTTCCGTCAGCTTCTCGTTTCGTCAGCTTCTCGTTTCGTCAGCTTCTCGTTCAGATTTTTCCGTTCCACCTTAAATGGTGCAGCAGTGGCGTCTCAGGCACCACTTATGGTGGAATGGGAAAATTCAAACAGGAAGCTGGCGAATGAGAAGCGACTTCTGCCTCATAAAAAGTCGATTGTTGAGAGACATTTTACAAGAAACTTCTAATTTTGAGGAAAAGTTTCCTGCCAGAGATGCGAGAAAAGCAGCTATGGCTGAGCTAAAGCTCAAAGCAGATCAAAGTAAGTCTGCGTTTTCGTTTATTTTAGTATCTAGCCTATTAGATTACATCAGCACATACAGAGGCATATTTAAGCAATATTAACCCCATTGTGTTTAGAATTTCACTGCTTCATTTCATCCCTCCGTTCTCCTCATTTTGTTTATGTAACTCAAAACTGCTCTGCTCATATGATGGAATCATATATTGCTTAATCATAGTAAAGGACTGTTTTACAAAGTTTTACCATTTGTAACTGCACATCCCGAACCAAAGTAACAGCTGTAGTAGAATTAACCTTCATAGGTCTAAGGTAAGGGTTGATTTTGCTATACACTGTTTATATGTAATGACATCATTCAAATGAGTTACTATATTAGTTTTGCACGAATAATGTTTACATTCTGTATTGACAGGTTTAAGCCTGCAGTGCTGACAGTTTTCCCATTTGTTTAGATGTCAAAATGGCAAAAACAACAATAAAAATAACAACAATGGCTAAAAATCTGATTTCTGATTTTTGTTTTTTTTTGTTTTGTTTTTTTCCCCCAGCGCTATCTGAGGAACTTTTTCCAGGTCATGTTGTCCTCCTCCTCTTCTTCTCCTCTCCGAGCTGACGACTCTGGCATGCATCTCTCCAAACACGCCATATGCAACATCTCTCCCTTCTTCAAGAAGGGAGTGTTTGACTATAGCAGCCATGGAACGGGCTGAACACACTCGCCCTCACTCACACGGACACGCACACCTTTATGCACAGTTGTGCGCAAAGGTTTGAACACCCAAGTCAGATGTGAAAATAAGCGAACACGTCTTCTACAGAGATCAAACGCAAGGTTTCCTTTTTTCCTGCAAATTTTAGTGCACAATTTCTATTGATTTGCTTTGGTTTTAACATATTGGAAACAGTTTAAACATAAAATGTGTGGCATAACGTTTGCCTCGACCACATTATGCCTTTTTTTTTTTTTTTCCAATATGTGAAATTCAGCAAATAAACAGTGATTGTAAAGGATGCGTTCACTTATTTACACAACTTGACTTGGGTGCCCAAACTTTGGCATATTCTATCACATTAAAAACTTTTTTTCCTTTTTCATTTTTTTATGAATACCATTTGAAAACACATGCTGCCCTTTACAACATTTCATGACAAAAAGGCCAGCGGTGGTGCCAGAATACTTGGTATGAAATCTGGTTATAATAACTTAAAATTTCGATTGTTTGTTTGTTTTTTTTGTTTTTTTCCCTCCCATCTCAAGTTATCATTTCTTAGATGTTGTGTTATGACGGCAGCGATACACACACATGCAGATGTATCCACACGCATGATCACTCCAACATACTCTCTCAGGACAGGTAGAAATTGAGCTGAGGGGAGTTTGGTCGTCATGGAGACGGCAGAAGAAATCCAAAGTGCTAGCCCTATTAGTGCCTTTGGTGGTGCTACAGTTTAAATTTGATGTTGCAGATTGGCTGTACTGTCAGTGTCTGTCCTTAACATCGCCTCTTTTCACTCATTCTGCATTTAGCCCTTTCAGACCGGCTCCCTCTTGTTGCATCAACCGGGAGAGTTTTAGAATAAAGGGGAATTTCACAGATTTTTCACACTTTCTGTGTAATTCAATGGACAAGATGTAAACAAAGTAATTCAGGGTTGGTTGAAATAAAATGGTTTGCCGTAAAGAAATGTACCAAGATTTCTTTACAGTGGTGGTGATGGGAACCAGGGGTTGTCGTATAAGTAAATCTGAAAAAATGAAATGTATTTATTATAAAACAAACAAAAACTACTAAAAACACTTTAGGCTACAGTTGTCTGGCTGGTACCCATCACAGCTACTGTGAACAATTCTGAAGTTTTTTTTTTTATAGAACAGGGAACCAAACTGAATGACTTTTATTTACATCTTACTTAAATATTCTGAAAAATCAGAGGAATCTCCCTTTAATTGTAAGTGAACTGTAAATGTACTGTAATACCCTTATAGCATCCAGACTTACTCCCCGTTGCTAAAGCAACCGGGCGAATTCTACAACACTTGATCAGTGAACTGTAAATGTACTGTAAAATACCAGATGTGCTCTTTTTCGCTCCAGAACATCCATGCCTGCTCTCCGTTACTATAGCAACCAGCAGAATCCCACAGAAAGAATTACTGGGGACTGTAAATGATTTGTGTCGAATGTGCACTTAACACGGAAACGAACAGCCTGTTATCGCTGCTGTCACCTCGTTTAAGTACGATCCAGATCTCATCCTGTTACAATGTTAAAGGGGACGTCCCTTTAACATTGCATTAAACTCTTCAGACGTCTGGTTCCTATCACCACCACTGTGAACAGTTCTGGCTCAGTAAGTTTCTCTAGAACAGAGCGTTTCACACCAAACCTGAACCCTGAACGCCTCTGTTTACACCTGGACCATTTCGTTATGCAGATATTTAGATTTACCCTTTAAGAAAATCAATCCACACTCCTGAGTCGAACTCTACAGAGCATTTGGAAAAAGGTTTTCTGGATTTTGGCCGGAATAGATGGAATCTTTCATGGATTTTCAGTTCAGAACCATTTGAATTTCAAGAACAAACAGATCTTTTCAGACTAAGATTTTCTTTAAGATACATGAACACAGAGGACAAAAATAATCTGATTTGAGCTTTTGTAGCCAGCAATTCAAAAATGACTATAGTAACTTTTTGTAAAAGTGAGTCAGGCTGTTGTACCCAGAGGCAAACTTTCTCTGTACTTAATGTATCAGACTTCTCAGAGTCAGACTGCAGACTTCAGTTTTCTTCTGAATATACTTACTGGGACAGTCTGGGATGCTTGATGGCCACAGGTCAGATTTTAAAGGAGTACTCCAGTGTTTTTAACCTAATCTCTATTTTCTGCACCTGTGTCAAATGGTTTATTACCGCGGAGAGTGATTTCACCATGCAAGTGAAACTGGAGACCTTCTGAGCCAAATTGCTGCAGAGATCAGCGTTTTACCCTCATCTGACGCTCTGAATTCAGTTTATGAAGGCCTTGCTAATAAGCTGAAGAGCGGAGTCAGGCGTGTCTAATGAGGTCGCGTCCTGAAGTCTGCAGTGTTTTGGTCCACAAGGACTGGATCCTGACACGTGTGCTGTACACCGTAAGGAGATGAGGCAGGGTGCTGCAAAGAGAGTTTTCTCCACTAAAAGGCTAAAACAAATCTTGAGCTCAGTAAACAAATTTCTGCTTAAGTTGAAGTACAGTAAGATCTGTCATTCTCTAAAGTGGAAAACCTTGAGTGAGTGTAAATTCAGTTCAGGGAACATTTTAAATTCAAGTCCTAAAACTATTAATCAAATCAATCCACAACTCGCCTGCATAAGATGTAAAATCTGTAAACATTTTCCCAACTTTTACCTGCTAAAACCTAAAAATGTCCTTACATTTTTAAGTTTTAGCAGATGAAAGTTGGACAAACTAACAATTGCACATATTTTATATGGTCTCAAGAAATGCCACATGGCAGAAAAGAACAGAAAATGACCCAAAACACATTTATAATAGAAGTTAATGGGCGAGTTCTTCAGCGTCTGCCCACTGGCTTCTACTATGAGGTATTTTCAAGTGAATAGTTCTCTGTTCTTTTACGAAATGCAGGGAATCGAGTCAGGAACACGTTACTGCAGGGCAGCAGTCGTAAACGTACACCTACACAAGTGACATAAACTTACAGAAACATCTATAAAGGCTGCGTTTGTCAAATTTGACGTCAGGTTGACATTCATGTTTACTGTTCATGTTTTCTTCATGTTTTCTTTTTGGGTTATCACACTTTTTGTGGGAGAAATAGTGACACTGCTGATATGACAGTTTAAGCCTCATAAATGGATGATATGAAATCACCTAACAGCCACAGAAAAGTCCAGCATTATGTAACTGTGACACGCAGTCCTATGCGAAGGTTTGGATGCTCTTTGTCAAATTGTGTTTGGTTGATTTTGAAAATAAGTGAACACGTCTTCTGAACACACTTCTGCACAGTTCCTGTTTATTTGCTTAATTTAACCATTAATAAACCTAAAATGTGGGCTGGGCAAACGTTAGGGCACATTTTATACTGTTTTATTTGTTTTTCTTGAAATAAATAGAAGTTGCACTAAAATGTAACAAAAAATTAATTGAAGTTTGTTCTTTATAGAGGATGTTCACTTATTTTCACCTTGAAAATCAGCAAAACGTTACTTGACGAGGGGAGTTCAAACTTTTCCACATGTGCTACATTCTTAATCTTAATGTCATGACAACCTAATGTCAGAAAAAAGTCACCTGACAGATGTTGGGTCAACAGCAAATCCATGACAAGTGATGCCGTTTTATAAATGTTTATATAGATCTGTGTCACATGTCATGAAGGTCTTATGAACACTATATAATGTTGTCTTTGGTAATGACGTATGTGCAAAGTCTTCCAAAACACTCTGAAGGCTGCAGTTCTTTTTCTGAAAGTGGACTTAGAGCAAAAACAAATACAAAATAATGTAATAATAATAATACTGCTAATAATAATAAGCAAAAACAATAGGGTTCCAGCACTAAGTGCTTGGACCCCTACAAAAACACTGTCAGACTAATTTTACATGTAGCCTTTTTTCCACAGACATTGCTGCTGCCAAGGCAGCTTTTCAATGGCAATAGGTCATCAAGTCTTCATGTCTGTTAACAACAAGTTTGCATAGAGCAACGTTTTATAGTCGTGTAATAACGGATAGTGAATGCATTTATTCAATAAATCAACTTTCTATTGATCTCTGTAATAATGTCTCACCATAATGTGTCAAGCTGGTCAACGATGCTTTGAAAAGGACAGAGGAAACCTCCTCACTGGACCTTTCAATGCTCCGCCCACAAAGGCTTTTTCATAGCAACTGTTGCTAGGTTGGACAAGCTTTACAGAACGTTGGTGGACATCCTGTTTAACCTAATGAGAAACTCTGATTTAGTCAAAGTGCATCAATTTAGATTCTTTTCATTTTCTTTTTGTTTCAGTCTCGTATGGAAGTTCATTCCCACCAGACAGGAGATTCAGCAGTGTGTGGAATTTTGACTCGAAACATTGGGCCTCACTTACCAACTGTTCTTCAAAAGAAATTTCTTCTTGAAACCCCGGTTTTCATGAAATTCTGATGCCACGTCATGAATCTGACAAACTTTTTCTTAGGAACTTCTTCAAGAACGCATTGAAGAAGAAACTTAAGATGTTGCTGAATGAAGCCCAATGACCTTTCTTGAAATTTTGACTTTGAAATAATAATGTATTATATACTGAAAATTTTTACTTGTTCATCTAAAATAATTCTTACTTTCTCCAGATTTAATCTGTATTTTGAATTTGAAGTCAAAATTGTGAAAAAAAAGGCAAATATTTTGACATAAGTAAAAAGAAAAAGAAAAAAAAACTAGACAAATCTAGAGAAAATTCTAGTTGTCATAATTTTGACATACCAACTCAAAATCTCAAGAAAATAAGCAACCGTTTTGATGCAGTAACTGAATAATCTTAAGTCAAAGCTGAGTCATTATTTTGATCTGCTAACTCAAAGAAAAATCATACTTTATCAAGTAGAAATTTTAAGAAAGTAATTATTTTGAGATTTAAAAAGTCAAATTTCTTATAAACGTATAAAATTTCAATTATAAATAAAATCAATATAAATTAAAATATAAATAAAACATTTGACACTGCAAACTTAAGATGAATTTATTTCTCTTTGACCTGTAATAGGGCAAATGTTAGCATGGTGGTGGTTGTAGTTTAGCATTTTAAACTGGAAAATCAACTTTGTGTAGAAAATATAAGCTAATATTGTCAGTAATTACATTTATTTATATATGTTAAACCATGTATTTTGACAGAAGCTGAGCTACAATTTTTCATTATTTAGAAATCGACTTTCTGCTAAGGTCCTGCAAAGCTCGTCTAAACGTGCAACAGTATGTATGAAAGAGCCCATCTGTGGGCACTGACTGTGGTTGGGTCCATTTCAAAGCAAAGTTAAGCATCGGTTTATGTATATGGGTTACACCATTTATGTAAAGAGAAATGATTAAAACTGGCAGAACACATTGTTAAAAATGATTGTATAGTGAAAACATATAGTGGAATTATACTGGAACTAAATTATAACTCATTTGCACAGCCAGTGATGCTCCTTCGAAAGCCATATGTGTAGAATCCACCATGTGAATGTGTATATTATTGAGCAGTCTGTATAAAGGTGCTTGTACTAATGCAATATGAGGGGGTGAAAGGGACTGTACAGTTGTATTAGTATTTCTAGACGTTTGTCTTCTCATGCAAGTGCTTTGAATTCTATTGCTTTTTTACTTAGAAAAGGTTCGTTTCACTTCATTGCAATTTGATTTCCTATACTTTCCTTTTTACTAAGTCATGCACTACAAAGATGCTGGGTTTCAGACTTGACATGGAACATTTACTAAGCCATGCAAAAAAAAAAAGCACTTTCTTTTGTCCCTCTATATCTCTCACAGCAACGACTGTTGGTGGAGAACATGATCTCAGTTATTTATGTGTTTGTATGTATATTTGTTCTCTGGCTGTTGAAATTCTGCTCCGTTTACCACCCCATTAAATTCATACCGTTGATTTAGTTTTTGAGTTTTATTTCTCTACAAAAGTAAGTTTTTCTTCATGTGACATTTGTACATATAACACCAGCATTTATGTACATTTCATTAAGCAGCTGTGCTGCTTATGTAATGTTCTTGCACTGGTTTGGGATGGCAGCAGTTCTATGGATTGTCGGTCTTGATACTGGCTTCTGATTGGCTGATCTTTGACAAATCAGCAAATGACGCAGTCGCTGAGCCCCTTTTAGCTGGTTTGACCTGAAAAGGAATAAATTGAAAAGTTTAGAAATCTTGCTGTAAGAAATTTGAGAAGGCTAGAATAACTAGTTCAGATCAAAGCGCACAAAAGCAAAATCTCAAATCTCCATAACTTTACAGAAGAAGGAAAAACAAGCTTTGAAGCATGTTAATATAAAGAGATTTAATTCATTATTTAATTCATTCATCGTTTATAATTTCATTTCGGACATTTCATATGGTGTACTTATCACAAAATATTTTTTAATGATGAATGGACTAATAGAAATGCTCCAAAATTAAAGCGCTCTGCATTTAACTTGCATTAAAAGCAGTTATGTTACTATTTTTGAGACCCTCAATTTTCTTGGGACAGCAATTACATGCTACATTTTTACAATATATGACATAATAATTAATACATTTTTTAAAAATGTATATGACATCAACGAATGTGTACTGTCTTCGGTGAAATGACACTGTTTCCAGCTCTCGTATTTAGCCTTAATCTGTTTCTGAAACCAATTTTCACCATAATTGGTTTGCACTGTTTGCCCTATAACTGGTTAAAAGTTGGTGATCCAGATCCAGTGAACTTGTAAACAAACCTGAGATTCGTGAGGTTTCCAACCAATCATGTACAGGATCTCAAATGTAGCTGGGACAGATCCGTCCTCGTTACCATACATCTCTAAAACAAAGCACAGCAAATAGATTCAGTCCTATCAAAGCTAAACTATTATTATTTTAACCGATTATTATTTTGACCGCGTTCTCTTTGAATTATCTTTCGACACTCTAGCAATCATCAGATTCATCCCCTTGGGGAAGGGGTGTTACAAAATATGTGCAATTACACATTTCCACCAGAGAGGTCCCCATTGACTACATTTGAGGTAAGACGGAAAACTTTATTGGATTTTTTGCTAAAATATTGCTAAAAGTATCAACCCACAATCTTCAACAGTCTTGATACTGACATCATAAGTAAACTGTCGTAACGTGACAAACCATGCAACACTTGCATGCTGGTGAAAAAAAAATAGTTATTACATGCATCGTAGCCAAAGTATGTGACTGACAGCGCCAAGTAGCCATATAAACGTTTCCTTTATGATAGCTGTACTGCAATAACAGAGGCGCTCTGATAATAACCTGTGCTGAAAGTGTTAGTTTGAGTTGTTTTATCCTAAATAAGTGCTGAAAGGTAATTCCACAGATTCTTATACATTTCTGTAATATGTAAGATATAGCCATTTTATTTACATATATATTAATAATAAATGTGTGTGTATGTGTATGTGTATGTATATATATGTGTGTGTGTATATATATATATATATATATATATATATATATATATATATATATATATATATATATATATATATATATATACACACACATATATATACACATACACACACACACACACAAATTGCCTACACAATTTATATATATATATATATATATATATATATATATATATATATATATATATATATATATATATATATATATATATATATATTTATCAAAAACTAGAAATAAAGTGGAGGATATCAAGTTACCCCAGATAAATAGTCTATAAACTGTTGTTTGGAACACTGTATTTGGGCAGTTGGGGTCTCTTGAGACTCTGTGCCACCTGATGCTGAAATAAAGAAGAAGCCCTTTTCCCTCTTCCACAAACGCAGCATCTGCAGACTTTTTTAATATCTTTTGAGAACTTCGACTTATGCTTCGAATATGCTGGAGGCCTGGGGTTGAAGGGGATAGCCCTTGGTCCTGACAGTGCCTACACAAGTCGTATGAGTTTTTATATGTAATGTTGGGGAACACATTCTTCTTCTCAAAACTGTTGTAATGCAGTGTCTCAGGGAGACATTTGGTTCCTATCACCACCACTGTGAATAATTCTGACTCAGACAGTCTGCAGTGTGTCATCCATCCACCGTCATAATGTAAAGGTTGAGACAGCCTGTCCTGAAAACGCACTGAGTGGCTGAAGTCTGCGTCCACGCCTGAGCTCAGCTCACCTTTATAAACAGCTGCCGCTGCTAGAATGGTGTCTCTGTGCAGGAGGGACTTCCTGTTCCACACGCAGTTACTCTCACCCATACCTGAAACGCAGCACAGAAACAGGAGCGCGTGGATGTGATTCTTGATTATTTAGGTCTCATTCGTTTGGAGGATGATGCAGAATCCTACCTTGTAAATCACACATGACGTCAAGCATCCCTGGGTAATGAACCTGAATCTCATCAACGTCCTGCACAGACAAACACACACATGTTCTTTGAGGAGACGGTTTCATATGCACAGACTAAACAACAGGAACTCAATGCTATGGTCCTTTACATTTTACATTAGACTTCAGCTGAGACCAGATATGCACTTCATAAAGCAGGGCTTCTCAGATAGCCAGATCACTTAAAGCAATAGTCCGATTGATCTTTCTCATGTGGCTAACAAACAAAGCCAGCAGCCAACAATTTGCATACTCCAAATACAGGTAAAGCCAGAACTTGGGTCATTCCAGAGAAACGTTCAATTTTCTATCCATCAATAGGCGTCACTGGTGTTACTGATCGTCATCGGTGTTGCACGTAATAAAGGTGACACCAGAGACAGTCATAATGAAAAATGCATTTTATAAAACGGCTGCTACAGAGCATCAAACCACATGTCAGTCATGGAACGTCCACTAAAACATGTCGTTTCATCCATTTGGATTCTATTTTTTTTACAATTACCTCAGAATAAAGTCGGTCGCACCAGTGACGTCAGCTAAAAGCTTCGTATGGAATCAGGAGCTAAATGAGAAAATCTGAGCACTGAAAGACACAGTGGACTCACCATGTGCTTCTCGTCATAGATCCTCAGAAAACAGGGAAAAGGAAGTCAAGTGATGTCATCAGTGTGACTTTTACTTCAAAACAAGTGATTTTGGTACGCAGTAACACCACTGACACGACTCCTGGGGACTTTCATTATATATTTTAGAATATTTTATTTGGCGTTTGTTTTCTATCTGTCATTTAATTCATATATTAACACAGTCCTGTGTAGATTATTGTAGTTAAAATTGCAGAAAAACAGGTTTTTACTTCAAAATATGGCCTCAGCCTTCACACATGACTGTGGGGACGAGCTCTTCTGGGGTGACTGGAATTCTAAATGATTGATTTTAAAACCAATATTGCTGGACTGAGGCTCAAGAAGGTGGAATTGTTAAAATAACATATTGTTTTATTTTAAAATAGAAATAAATTGACGTTTCTGTAGAATGGCACACTTCTAGAATTGATAATAAACAATATATTATCCCATCACTACTAACCACAGTGAGCATGTTGAAGCCAGCTTGGCCGAGCAGGTTGCCCAGGTCAGTGACAGCGGTGTAGGGGGATATATGGGGAGAAAAGCCCCCCTCTCTCTCCAGCTCAGCCAACTGCAGAGAACAACGTAGCTCATACAGCGTCTCCCCTCCGACCATCGCCCCGATAAACACCCCATCAGGCTTCAGCACCTGATGAATCTGACAGCAGAGGAACAAAAGCCCATCAGATCATTAGTGGTAGAGATTCTGGAGTTTTACCTCTCCAGAAAAACTGCAGTAGGTACTGACAGCCCTCGGAAGCCCTTTACTGCCACTTGAAAATGAAATATGTAATAAAGTGAAAATTTTGCTAAAAAATGACTTAGCTAATTATTATAATGAGATAATATCTTATAATAAGGTCCTACTATCCACTAATAATGACCTATAACCCAGAACAGGAGGGTCTTTAAATGAATAAGTGCTTATGTGAAGGTGCTACATGAGGGAAAGCACAGAAGGTGCACGGTGTGGTGTCCCCAGCACTGGCATTAGGAAATTATGAGTTACTATAATCATATTAATCATAATAAGTTACTACATCATAGTAATGGCTTACAATCTCATAATAAAGATTCACTACCTCATACAAATGACCCAATATCTCATAATTATGACTGCCTCATAATAACAATGCATCTCATTATTGTGACCAACTATCTCATAACAATGACTTACTGCCTGATAATAACAATGCATCATATTATTGTGACCAACTATCTCATAACAATGACTTACTGCCTCATAACAAGGCATCTCATTATTGTGAGCCACTGTCTCATAACAATGACTTACTGCCTCATAATAATGCATCTCACAATAATGAGACATTTGTGAGACATTAAGTCATTATGAGAAAGTGAGTCATTTTTATGGCCATTATTATCATTATTATGAGATAGTTGGTCACAATAATGACTTACCATTTCATAAAAATGACTCAAAGTATCTCATATTAATGATAAAGTACAGCATTTCAGCAGATTTAACCAAACACTTGAAAAATATTATTGCTTATAGAAATTTCGTTTTATTGTTAATTAATTACATTCATTTTTTACTTATTTTTTTCCCACTTATTTTCCACTCTAATAGTCAATGGCCATACAGATTTAAAATGTTCATTGGATTATAAAAATGCAGTGCAATAAAATAACGGAATTTATCTTAATATCTTTAATGCATCTTCTTTCATTAGTTGCCTGGACTAGTCATTAATGGTCAAACATTAATGGTCAACTATTGTCATCACTCACTTATGTTGCTCTGTTTATGCAGACCTGCCATAACATGTCTATTGATTATTTATTACGTTTATGGCTTAATAAAGCCATAAACGTAATAAACAGAACATTATGGTATTTTAATAAACAGTCTTTTCCCCCCAAGTGGCTGTCACACAGTGTCAGAGGCATGAATTGTAGTACCTGTCGTAAAGCTCCAGGAAGATCATTGATCCAGTGCATACTGAAAAGACGAGGCAGGAAATACAAACACGTATAGATAATAAGACGAGGCTGGTAACGATCCTCTGATCACATTCATAGAAAGATGAAATCATCATATGTACAGCAGAAATGATTAGACATCTTTACTGCCTGCAACTGTCTTGATTTTATTCTATTCGATTCATTATTGTGTTATGGATATTTTCTCTGTTTTGCTTGACGCACTACTTGTTGATATGTGTTTGTCATCGTTATCCTTATGGGAGCTACCGCTGTATCTGATCTATACAGTGAAACCAATTCTTACTCTACAGTGATGCTGCAGTGGACAGTAGAACACATAGTAAACATCCATTCTGCACTGACTGTGATAAACTAAAACAAGCATAATCATCACCTCAGGCTGCTGACCACCAGGTCAAACGTGTTCTCCCGAAAGGGCAGGAACTCCTCGTCGGCCATTACACAGTGCGTGGGCATCTCACTCTCTTTCTTCTGCCTCTGCGAGACACAGAACAACTTTAGACCCTGACAGGCTCAAACCAAACGCTCGGCCAATCTGACTCTGCAAACTTGACCAAGATACTCAATTCCCCGACTTTTCCCTGCCTTCGCTTTACTACAGCGTTACTTACCAGCAAACCATCCGAGATGTCAGTGAGAAAAAGGCGCTCCACAACTTCCTGCCAAGAGAGGAACGTCCGGATCATTAAACCTATTTATTTATTTATTATTGTTTTGTTGATTTTCTAAGTGAAAACAAGTTAAAGGGCCCATATCCCATATTGTTCTAGCACTTTCCAGCCTCTGTTTACCCATTAATGGGGACTTCCATCCATTTTTTGGTTAGTTAAGTCTTTAAGATGTAAACAAGGTCATTCAGAGTGGTCTGACAGGAAATGGTTCAGTATAAAGCTCCCAATGCTGTACAGTGGTGGTGATGGGAACCAGACGTTGCCATGCTTAATAAAGCCATAAAGCAAATGTAGCCATTTTATTTACCACCACGTTTTTTTTATATGCAATACTGATGATGTTCAATAGTGGAAAAATTTAAATGACACTTTATTCGGGGGACGGTTTTGACCTGATGTATCCCTCCGCCTGAAATCGTCTCTCAAATCTATCGTAAAACAGCGTCTCAGTCACCAAGCAACGTATTCGTAATCATTTCATGTTATAACTTTCTGCGAGGGGTGGACATCTGGTTCCCATCACCACCACTGTGAGCAGTTCTGACTCTGAATGACTGTGTTTACATTGCAATGATATAATTATAGAGACATTTTGAAATATTGGTGCAATTCCCCTTTAAATTCAACTCCATCTTTAAGACCGATATATGTAAATGAGCTCTGTCCTGTATTGTGCCTTGTTCAAAAACCAGACCGGGCTGAAACACTCCTTACACATGTTGTGTGAGAGGGCGGGGCTAAACTGAAAAGGAGAATATATGTAAATATTTTGCAGTTTTACATTCTCGTTTGATACAGGATTTCAGCTGCTCAACAGTTCGGGGTCTCCTTTGTCATATTTTTCATTTAATAACCCTCCAGATATTATCAGTGATGACTGGTCTGGACTGCAGGCAGGTCAGTTTAGCACCCAGACTCTTTTAATAAGGAGCAATGCTGTTTTAATACATGCAGAATGTGGTTTGACATTGTCTTGCTTAAATAATCAAGGCCTTCCCTGAAAAAGACGTCATCTGGATGGCAGCATATCGTTCAGCATTAATGGTGTCTTCACAGACGTGCATGTCTCCCATGCCATGTGCTCTAATGCACCCCTAAACCATCATGAATACTGGCTTTAGAACTGTACACTGACAACAAGCTGAGTGGTCTTTAGCCCAGAGGACACAGTGTCCATGATTTCCAAAAAAATTCGACCAGGGGTGCCCAAACTTTTGCCTTAAACTGTAGGACTGTCGTGTTTAGTGTTGGGTACAGTTCAATTTTTTTGATACCTATACTGACACCATGACTTCGATACAGATTCCTGAATGCTATTTTTTTTTTTTTTAGTGTACCTTTTTAATAATAAACCAAAAGCGGGTGTGGCTTAAAATAAAACCGAGGAGAACGAGGTGCCGTAAGAGGACATATCTATTAAGCTTGGATGATATCGGAAATCTGGACAAATTATTATGGTCTGCACAATTATGGCAATCCAGATTCAATTCAGTTATGAAGTACCATGAGTGACGTTAAGGAGCTTATAGCTTGCGTTTTCCCTGAGAGTGACAGAATTACCATATAATTACTAACCAGGCTCAAAGTGTGTGTATATGTATGAAAATAGCTGGTGATATTCTGTTTGTATAGACTATCAATAGGTGCAGTCCTTTCTACTGATAACACATATGTATACGCATATAAGTCTATATATAAACTCTTTTTCATTTTTCTTCACAAGGTGAGGTATTTTGAGTCTATTATCCTCATTTGGACTTTTATAAAACCCCAAACACTTAACTAATCATCGACATAAGTGTCAGACCACATGATTACTAACAGAATCGACAGACAGCCCCAAATGCAACAGGGCTAACACTAAAGCTAACTGATGCTCGGATCAGAACTGGCAGGCCTACCTTGCTGAGGTGCTCTGCGATGTGGCTTTTCCCACAGCCCACGTCTAGCGCTAACGGGAAGGTTCTGCGGACACGCCATAGACATAAGGAACATCATAAGACCCAAGTCTTGGAAAGGCACTTCACCGCAAAGTTTAATGCTGACAGCGGCGGTAAATTCTGTCCGAGTCACAACTTAAAGCAGGTCATACTGAGTCAGAAAGCACATAAGCCACTTTATTTGAGATGAAGACATGGTTTAAAGACACTGTGTGATGATTTAAGCTAGCTGAAGGCCCAAGGCTAACTACTGGAGTATAAGCTTTCATTCAGTATAAGCTGCATCAGCCTCACAGCTCCAGTGCACAGCTAACGTCTCCTGGCTGATCACCTACATTTAAGGGAAGTTGTATCAATAAGGTATATTTGCTGGACCCACGCTCTCAAAGGTCTTACTGAACTCAAAGAACGGGCAAACGGCAAACGCTCCACTGCTGTGGTCCTCGAAGACTGCTTGAGATTCAACACGTCATCCTTGCCCAACCACAGGGAACACAGTCTTACCTCGCAATGTCATAAATCCTGTCTGCAACTCTGCTTCCAACCTGCAACGCAGTACCACAAAGTATGTGTAAATACATAGAGGTTACGGTGCGTATATCCACCTGAGTACACCACCCCCTTGTTTCTACACTCTCTGTCCATTTTATCAGCTCCTCTTACTGTACAGCTGCACTTTGTAGCTCTACACTTACAGACTGTAGTCCATCTGTTTCTCTGTATGTAGTACCTGCTCTGTGAGGGTCCCTGGGGGTCCTGACCACTGAAGAACAGAGTAAAAACAGGCTACCAAAGTACGAGAGAAACAGATGGACTACAGTCTGTAACTGTAGAACTACAAAGGGACCCTATACAGTAAAATGGACAATGAGTGTAGAGACAAGACACGGTTTTAATGAAGTGTATATACAGTATATGATAAATATGTACTGGTTGTTTTTCCCCATACATTACTTTTTAATTCTTTAAGAGGCTGTAAACCGTTTCTTATTGTATAGTTAAGTCCATTTTTATTGTTTTTCCTCTTTAAAAAAATCCCTGACGCCTCGATTAATCGTCAATATTCTGTCACGAACACACCACATAGACCTGCATCTTATCCTACCTCTAATTAATGTGCAACATCTGCTGACAGAATGGCACAAGTGCAATACATCCGCAAGTTCTGTGCAATATCTGTAATTATTACTGTGCGATATCTACAATTTCTGTGCGATATCCCGTCATTACCTGCTCAGGGGTGTGCAATACCTGAACAACTGAATGTGTAAACTGTAAATTTGTAGTTTCTTAATTCTATTTTATATATATATATTTTTTTTTTTTTTCTGCTAACAGACGCCTTGTTTATTTATTTATTTCTATAGTATATCTTATATTTTGCATTTTGAATGATGCACATCTTTGTCTACTCACTGCTCTTTGTCTGCTTACTGGGTGTTCTGCTGTAACAATGCACATTTATAATAATAAAAGTCTCTCATCTTTATTTATTTCACAAGGGCAATACAGATCAACACTGCATGCAACGCAGCACGTCACATCGGGGCTTCAGGGCTTCTAGCTGCATCTAATGTGCTGCCCCTCTCCAGCTTCAGGCATTTAAGAGGAATCCTGGGATCCGATTAGTCGATGACTAATATAATCGATTATGACAGCCCTAAAGCCTGACAGCCCTAAAGCCTGACAGCCTGACCTCGTCTCTCAGGTAGTCGTATTTGTTGTGCTCCTGTAAAGATGAAGCCCATTTCTTCTGCCTCCTCTTCATGTTTCTGTCGAACACGTTCATCGTGCCTCCCTGTCTGGAGGAGAGGAGTCTGGAGGAGAGCCGGGTCAGCGGTGGGGGGTGAGGCCGCTGCTGGGTGACCCGAGCTGAGACGGCGGCTCCTCTGCGGCAGAGCAAACAGGCCCCGCCGACAGCGCGGCTGCTGACCAGGTTATTCATGGTCTATATGGGTATATAAGCCGACCAGTCCCCGAAACGAGCACACCGGACGGAGCCCGGGACACTCTCACGCGCGAGCGTCGCTTCCACGCTACACCATGGTTGACCTTTCGGCGTGAAACTCTGGCTGTGACGTAGCGGGGCGTGTTCCAATCGGCGCGCTCTGACTTGTACACTACTATCTAGTGGACTACACGCCTTAAAAAGGCGGTTCTTCAATGTGGAAGGCGTTCATAACATGAAACTCGTTAATGACGTTTTCCGCGTTAACATGAAACATTTAGTGGCGGTAACGTGACCAAAATAAACGGGTTTTAAGGTCTCTGCCTAATGTATCTGTGCATACAAACCTTCCACCAAAATACATTATTCAGAATATATTTTAAAATAAATCAAAACCTATTTCCCCCCATCATCTGGTGGGTTGCTCCTGAATGTTTCAGTATTGTTTTTTTTTCCTACAATAAACGGGTTTCGGGCAGCAGGGGGCGGGCTTTACTGCTAGAGCGGGATGATTGATGGGCGAGCGGAGCAGCTGATTGGCTGTTGGCGCTGAGTGACGTCACGTGCACACACGAGGCGCCGTTTTAAAGTCCTATAGCTCGAGTTTAAAAGCTCTTATGAATATAACAGCGGTGTTAACGTGTTTATGCTGCTCTGTTTTCAGGACACGAACTCATTAATTGACATTTAAAAAGTTTAAGCGTTTATAAACAATGATTTTTGCTCAAAGGCTCCCATCAACCCATTCATTTTGGCCTCGCTCGGGAGCGCCCTCTAGCTGTGTTAACACAACTAACTTGAGGCCTGACATGCCTCAAGGGTCCTTTAGTAAAGGTCTGAGTTCTACTAGCCAACCCTGCTGAGAAGGCACTATGAGAAACCATCAGGACATTAAAATCAAATGGTTTGCTTATTAACGGGAACTGGCTCAAAGTTTTCCAATCAAATCCACTAGTTTCCTGTAGAAAACATTTAGAGCCCTGTAGGAAACCACCAAACGCACGGCCACCGGTTAAACTATTATAATCCTTTATAATGTGGTATTATCCCAAAGCTAAACACATTACAAAACCAGCAGGAACCAGCAGCAACTCTTGGTTCCTGTGTTTTTCAGCTGGGAAGAGGTCTGGACGACTGAAACGCAGATTGGAACACAGCCCTTTGAAACGGCAGCACTGGGCGCTGAGAGCCGTTTCGCGCTGCGGGAGCCTCCTGGCTCGCCGTAGAAAAACAAGGCGGGGCTTAAGAAAGGTCGCGAAAACCACGTGGACGGTGCGCAGCGGAGGATCAGCGCCTGGTGAGACTCGTTACAGCCGAATTTACCCCGTTAGACGCGTTAGTTCAGCTCTCAGCCCGAGGCCAGACGAGCCGCGCGTCGCTTAACAAGCCGCCGCGGCTGCAGACGCTTAGTGTCAGTTGCGCTTCTCTAGCGCGGTGTGGAACAGCACGTCGGTTAGCAGGAGGCTAATGCTAGCTGGTGGTCTCATGTGTCTAAAACCCCCTCCTTCTTTCTGCCCTCACTGTCCACTTTATCAGCTCCTCTTACTGTATAGCTGCACTCTGTAGTTCTACAGTTACAGACTGTAGTCCATCTGTTTCTCTGATACTCTGTTACCCTGTTCTTCAGTGGTCAGGACCCCCATGGACCCTCACAGAGCAGGTACTATTTGGGTGGTGGATCATTCTCAGCACTGCAGTAGCACTGATGTGGTGGTGGTGTTACTGTGTGTTGCGCTGGTGTGAGTGGATCAGACATTGGAGTTTGAGAATAGTCCACCAACCAAAAAAAGCCAGCAGCGTCCTGTGGGCAGCGTCCTGTGCCCACTGATGAAGGACGTGAGGATGACCAGATTAGCTGTCGTCTCTGACTTTACATCTACAAGGTGGACCGACGAGGTAGGAGTGTCTAATAGAGTGGACAGTGAGTGGACACAGTGTTTAAAAACTCCAGCAGCACTGCTGTGTCTGATCCACTCACACCAGCGCAACACACTGGTCAGTGCATCTAAAATCATGATGACTGACAGTTACTTGGGTGGAGTCGGCTGTGTTGGAATCATTCCTCTTTAGGAAACACTACAGTGAGGACACGAATAAGGGAGGAAAACTACAAAATGTGCTCTGCATTTCAGTCTTAAAGGCACAGTAACAAAGTCTGTTTAATGGTTAAGGATAATGAGGTGTTGGAAAACGGTCCTGTGAGGAGGACCCGTGACTTTTTCTTGGCCGGCGAAGCCACACAGACATCGTAACTGAACGTCAGAGAAAAATAAAAATGAAATATAAGCGTATTGATGATGTGGGCTCTTCACAAAAACAGGCGGAGTCAGTATTTCTCTGTGTCTCACAAACAGGTCGCCGCGTGTGAAGCTGTGAAGTCATCATGTCGACGAAGAAAGAGTTGGGCGGCGATGACCGCTTCGGTCGGATCAAGAAGGACCCTCGCTTCTGGGAGATTCCGGACGTGGAGAAAAAAGTCCGGATCGACAAGAGATTCCAGTCCATGTTCCACGATGAGCGGTTCAAGCTGAAGTACACAGTGGACAAACGCGGCCGGCCGGTCAGCCACACGTCCGCGGAGGACCTCAAGCGCTTCTACAAGCTGTCCGACTCTGAGGGGTCTGACGGAGATGAAGAGGAGGAGGAAAAGACGAAGAAGAAAGAGGAGAAGAAAAAGAAGACGAAAGGGGAGGTGGAGCCTCAGCAGGACGAAGGGGAGGAGAGTTTAAAGAAGGACAGAAAGGCTGTAAAACTCACAGAAAAGGCTGGGAAGCCTAAAACAGGACCTGCCAAAGGAGTGAGAGTGATGGAGGAAGGTAACAATCAGAACAGCAGAAGTTTAAACGGCCCTGGTCAAATGACTTGTGTTGATTTTTCTAAGTGAAGGTAAGTTAACACATCCTGGACGGGGGACACACTCAAATATAGTGTTTTTGCACACTGTAGTGCTTGATTTCGAACTTATTTACTGAGTTTAACTTGTTAGAAAAAATAAAGCCGAAAATATAAAATATGGCGTAACCTTTTTTGCACAGGCCATATTTTATGTTTTATTTTTTCCAATGTCTTAAAATCAGCGAATAAACAGTGATTTTGCATTAAAATGTGCAGATGTGTGTTCTCTGTAGAGGATGTGTTCACTTAGTTTCACTTCACAAAAACAACTAAATGTGATTTACCCAGGGGCGCCCAAACGTTTGCATGGGACTGGATGGTCAGTCTCCCCCTCGGATTATTTTAGGGGTCTAAAAATTTCATTTACAATTGAAATTTTAGCTGAAGGTGATTCAACTGCATTGATTTTAGAAGGTTAATCAATTATTGCTAGATAAGTGCAATTCTTGAAGAAAATGCAGTGATGGCACTGCATGAATAGTTCCTGAAGTGGTTGCTAAGGTGTGGTCATGTGGTTGCTATGGTATGTTGGGTGGTCGCTATGGTATCCCAGGTGGTTGCTAGTGGTATTCTTGATGGTTGCTAAGACGTTGCTAGGTGGTTGCTATGGAATCCCAGGTGGTTGCTATAGTGTGTTTGGCTAATAAGGCTGCATTAACGTTATGGGTGGCTGTAAAAGAAAGAATTAAAACCCTTGAAAATTGTTGGACCCTTTAAAATATTGAAAAAGCTTGTTGTCGTCGTCTCTGGCTGCATCCAGAAGCTTTTGCTACTGCTCCAATCCTTCCCCTCCCTTCCCCTCCCTTTCCACTTCAGACGGAAAAGAACGAGCAGAAATGGGGGAAGTGGGACAGCAGTGCGCTCGCGTATCCTCCACTTGAAGCCATTTCGGCAGCTACTGCAAGCGGCTCTCTCGTCTCCTCTGGTGTTCGGACAGCCTGTAAGGTGGTGTCACGAAAGTGGTTTCCGGGTCGTGGAGGAGTGGAGGAGGCTCTGGTAGGAAAAAGGCTCTGGATGCAGCCTGTTTATTCACACTGTAGTGGGTAGTGTCTCCACCCAGAGGAGAGAGGTATCCTACACGAGATCTCCTTTTGATCTCAGGTACGTCTCCTACACGCAGTTGATCCAGTCTTGTTGACATTTGATGATGCACTGAATCGTTTCCTAAAAGAATCACAGATGAATTGAATCACTGAGTTTTACGCCCCTAGTTTTGGCTGCAGGTTCGTGATTATAGAGAGTAAATCTGTCTGAAGGACAGAAATTAAGCATGTAATACAATAACATCCTCTTCTGTTCACACAGGAGAGGAGGATGAAGATGATGACGAAGAAGAGGAATATAGCGACAAAGGATCAGGTCTTTCTGCCGATGATGATGATGATGAAGGTGGTAGTGATGAAGAAGATGATGAAGACGAGAGTGATGAGGATGAGGAAGACAGCGACAGTGACAGTGGTCCTGATTTGGCCAGAGGAAAAGGAAACATCGAGACCAGCTCGGAAGAGGAGGAGGAGGAGGAGGAGGATTATCTTCGTCGTGAGGAAGAGGAGATTGAGCACGACTGGGGGGAGATGTGGAAGGACGCTCCACGGTCAGAGGAGGTCAGACTCATTCAGTGTTTACCTTTACCACAAACAAGGGCTGCATGCAGTACCGAGCCTTTATAATGGAGTTCTTTTCTAATTGAAACAGTTTTTATTTTCTTTTTTATTGAACTTTTATTCTGTAAAGCACCTTTTTTCTGTCATTATAGGTGCATTAGGATTCATGTTTTTTTTCCCATTTCTAAAAAGTACCATTTTACACCTTTTCCAGAGATGAAAGATACAAACGGTAACATTATTTATTAAAGTATTAATTTCATGTTTTCTGTAAATGATGTTTTTGTTTCCTTAAAGATGCGATCAGTGAGTAGCTTCTTCATTTTCTTCTGTAATTGACGACATTTTTTGGATTAGATGGATGGATGGATGGATGGATGGATAGATAGATAGGAACTTTAGCAATTATTGAGTGCATGTAAACACACTTATTGTTTGTTTTGTGTGTGTCCAGATGAGTCGGAGGCTGGCGGTGTGTAATATGAACTGGGACCGGATTAAGGCTAAAGACTTGCTGGCTCTCTTAAATTCATTCAAACCAAAAGACGGAGTGGTGCTGTCGGTGATGGTGAGTATCTCACTATAGTGTCTGTTATTCTTCTCCCTGTACTTTCATATACTGAGGTCAGGTCTTTAGACGTATGTACAGGGATCATTCTACTGAATTGGTTCGAAGTCTGATCAGTTCAGCTGATGTCACTTCTTATTCTCCAGCTTCTCGTTTGAATTTTCACGTTCCACCTTAAGTTCTGTCTGAGGTGCCGAATGTAACTGCTGCACCATTTAAGGTGGAACGGGAAAATTCGAAAGAGAAGCCACTTTTTTAGTGTTTGACAGCCTCTCATTGCAGATTTAACATTCCAGAAAACCAACTGCGCTGCTTATAAATGCGAGTAAGTCAGTTTGTCTCAATGTTCGTCTCAAATCTCTGTCTTTCCGTTCGCTGTTAGCCAGGCGAGAATTCATTGCTGTACGACCTGCACGTCAGTTCTCAGTTGTTGAGAACCAGGGCTTTCGCGCTGTGCTGCACACTTTGGAGCTGAGATTCAGTGTCCAGTCTCAAAAATATTTTACTGACACGGCGTGTCAAACGGATAAATGTTCAAACGGATAAATTTTATTTGCAAATATTCACAATGTAAAATAGGATGGCTGTGTGTGTGTGTGTGTGTGTGTGTGTGTGTGTGTGTGTGTGTGTGTTAGATCTACCCATCTGAGTTCGGTAAGGAACGGATGAAGGCAGAACAAACTCAGGGACCGCTGGAACTGACCTGCCTGCCGGACGACCCAGACGCAGACACAGAAGAACAAAGGTAACACTTGTCAGAGTCAGTCGGTTTATTAGGGGCGGCTTTTTAAATGGGAAGAACACCACGGCGCGGTAAAACGTGGTCAAACCAGGCAGGATGAGCTGCTTAAAGGGGTGAGTTGAGGCCCCGAGAGAGGAGGTGATGTCGTATGAACGCACGAGGAAAAGCACCCATGCAGAAGGTGATGTGCTGTTTTTTTTCTGCTCTTCTGTCACCGCATGTGATCGGTTATTACTGGTGGAACTGTGTTGTGACTGGCTGGCTGTCGGTTGCTGCATATAAAAAAAATGCCAGTGACTTTCACTCTAGAAGACGACCTTCAGAGCACAGCCGAAACGCTCCTGAAAATTGCTCACTTGTTCTGTGTCCATGTAAGAGAGCAAGTCTTTATTTTTTATTATATCATAAATGCTTTATGATGTCACTTTGCGCAGCCCCCCCCACGCTCCCCCCCATCCACAGTAATACTGTATACAACGGTAATATTATGAAACGTTTTTGGAGAAAAAAGGGTTTTAATTTTGTCTTTGAGTTTTATGAAACTGTTGTTTTGTGTTATATATATATATATATATATATATATATATATATATATATATATATATATGTGTGTGTATATGTATGTATGTATATGTGCTGCTTTTTCTCCCTGAATTAATTCTTTATTGATTTAAACTGGGTTTAAATTTGTTGCAGTTTAGCACTTCAGTTATCAAAGAATAGCAGACTTACTCGACAGATAAATTTCATCTCTGTTGGTTCTTGTGTGTCAGGATCTACAGGGAGAAGGTGCGAGATTACCAGTTTAAGCGTCTGCGTTATTACTACGCCGTGGTGGAGTGCGACTCTGTGGAAACAGCCACCAAGCTCTATGAGGAGTGTGATGGCTTTGAGTACGAGAGCAGCTGCTCCACGATGGACCTGCGGTGAGACCCGCAGACTCTCACTGTGCTATAACAATAAGAGGAACTTGGCTAACAGTGAATGTCAGTGGCCAGTTAGCACGATGCTGTTCATCACTGTTTCCTATTATCATTGGTCGAGTTTGTTAGATAATTGTGGGAATACAGAATCGTCCTCCGGCTCTAAATGACATGTTTTATACGAACTGACTCTGTTTACTGCAGATTCATTCCTGACGACGTCACGTTTGATGAAGAGCCCAAAGACAGAGCGACAGACGTGGACTTGTCCACCTACCAGCCCAAACTCTTCAGCTCCACTGCAACCACTACTGCGAAGGTCAGCTAGTCCTGCTAAAATGCCCATATCCTACAGAATTCCTCTAGTTTTGTTGTTTTCCACGCAGAGGTTTTATTTTTCCAAAAACAGTTCTAGTTAGTTTTCCACATTACCACTTTCCCTTAGAATTAAACAGGTTATGCCTTTAAGACTGATATATGTAAAGGAGCTCTCTTCTGATTGGTTGCCCTGTATTGTACCCCATTCCAAAAGCAATTGGAGTTGAAACACTGTTTATAACATCAGTGTGAATGGGTGGAGCAGAGCTGCTGTAGGCTGAACAGCATGCAGCTTACAGAGACAGCAGAGCCTTCAGTTCAGCGACCACAGCTGCCCAGCAAAACACCAAAAATAACCGCTCTGTGGTTTAATTCCTGCTTTGTGTTTACTGGGAATAAATGCCGTTTGGGGAGGTAACTTCACACTGTGAGCCTGATGACCATGACTGCTGTGTTATTTAGCAGAGGATAACTTATTTGTAAATAGCCCATGTCAGATATCAGATGTCAGTTTGCCTTGACACAACTGTGCGGGCGGGAGTGGGACAAAACATTTCGATTGCTAAAGATTCAGATTTTCTGTGGGAGTGGGACTGAAAACACACCTCTACTTTGCGTATAATATGTTTCAAGTTTGAAATGTTGTGAAATGTCTCCAGGTGGAGCTGACATGGGACGAGACGGATCACGATCGAGTGACTGCCCTCAGTAAGAAGTTCAGTAAGGACGAGCTGCTGGATATGGACTTCAAGGCCTACCTCGCATCCTCCAGTGAGGATGAGGAGTTCGAAGAGGAAGGAGTAGTTCAGGAAGAGGGTGAGTGCTGATGGTCTTCAAGTGTTTATCATGTAAACCAATGTCAACTCATCATTTTATTCATTAAGTTGATCAAAATTCACAGAAAATGTTCCTTCTTAATGGAAAGTTTTGGCAAAACAAAAAAAAAATATTGTTTACATACACCCCCCCCCCCCCCCCCCCATGCCCCCCCACTCCAAATGCAGTCTGCCAGCCAAACATTTGGTTTGGTTATTTAGCTTTACAGTGGAGCCACAAGGCTAATGTAGCTAACAAGTATCGAAGCTTGGTTCACACCGTGCTTAAATCAACACACACTTGTCTCAAACTGCATTGATTTGGTCTATAGTCTCAAACAGATTTGCTTATGTGGTTCTGACTCTCTGTATGAGGCACTGTTATCTATAAAAATGAAGAAAAGCACATTAGCATTAGCTAGAAACAGTAGCAGCAGCCGACTTGGAGCCTGAATTGTGTCCGTATGCAGTGTCTGTGTTTACATGCGAAGATGTTTGCCAGTCTGGTTGAATAGTTTCCGATTCCAGGTTCAGACTGAGGTGTTCATTCTCACTCTACTCAACAGTCTGATAAATCTTCATTTACACTCTCGCCACAAGTTATCTGATGCAGAATGACGCGCATGCGTGGAGTAGCGCTCAGAGTAAACGTTACCATGACAACGAACGTCACGTGAGGTCCAGTCTGCGTGAGACGAGTTTCCAGTTGGCGCGCTTGTGTTTTTAATGGCTTTAAAAATAAGCCAGACTCAGGAAAACGTCCTTCACATGTCTTCCCCTCAGCCTTCTTTAATAAGGACGTCGTGCTCTGAGACACAGAAGCTGGACGTCCGTCCCACTGCCGTCTTTTAAAGATCAGAGCATAAACCTCGTCTCCTCTGCAGACCAGCTTCTGCTCCGCCATGCTGAACGGTATAAACTCTCACTATGACGTGACGCACGTGTGCAGAA
>NC_051222.1:30318672-30373672 GCF_015220715.1 Pygocentrus nattereri | reverse complement strand
CCCTCTCTGGCAGCTGACGTCCTCCTCACGCCATCCCTGGGTGGTGTTCGGGATTCAGGGGACAGGGTAGAGGGTACAATCTGGTTTACAGGTCAGGAGCTATTTGAGGCTCCGGAGGCAGCAGGAGACAGTCAGTTATTTGCTCCAGACGCTGCGCTATTAGAACCCATCCTGGACTTTGATCCAGCAATCCATATTCATCATATCATTATTAGTGTGGAGCTCCAGAGAGCTTTTTTTTAATCATGTCTTTGTGTGTCTGTCTCTCTGTTCTCAGGCTGAAATGGCTCTTCTGATGGAAGACGATGATGAACAGATGCACCATCATTTTAACTATGATAAGATTGTGGAGCAGCAGAACCTGAGCAAGAAGAAGCAGAAGAAGCTGCTGAAGACCAACACGCTGCTGGAGGAGGACAACTTCCAGGTCAACTTGTTTTTAATATGACCCATGTGTAATTTAAATAAATGAAACCACTAGAAATAAAGATCCCAGTGGACGATGCCACTTGCGCTCCCCAGAAGAACCATGTGGATCATTGTGGATAAACATTATTGAGCGATTATTAAATGAAATATAGAATCTACTTAGAGCACTTCTTAACCAAACTACATCTGTTTTATAGAAGCTTTTAAAAAAAGGTTCCGTATGGCACCAAAAAGGGTTTCACAACTGTTATTTAAGTCAGTGTCTTTTTTTTTGTTGCCAACTATTAGCTGATCTATGCAGTGAATGAGTCATATTTAATCATCTCTGTCCATTTTAAACAGGTGGATGTGCAGGACCCTCGCTTCCAGGCCATGTTCACATCCCACCTTTACAACCTGGACCCATCAGACCCGGCATACAAGAAGACCAAGGCCACTCAGAGCATCGTGGAGGAGAAGCAGAGGCGCAGAGAGGAGCAACAGCAGCAGTATGGCCAGGAGGCGCTAAAGAAACAAATGTCTGAGAAACCCAACAAGAACACGTCTGAGCCAGAGAACGCCAGCCGTGCTGCGGATTTGACATCACAGAAAGTCATGGACCCCAGTCTGTCTATGCTTATTAAATCTGTTAAGAACAAGACTGAGCAGTTTCAGGCCCGCAAGAAACAGAGGACAAAATAGAACTGCAAGATGGAAAAAGACAAACGAGTTTTATTGATCTTCGTCCTGTGTGGACGCACAAGATTTCAGCCAGAATCAGAATGAACCACCCTGAACTGGATTAAACTGGCTCATCTCCACAGTAACTGCTGTTTTGTTGTTAGATTCTTTGTCTCGTGCCTAAAGTACGAGGTTTTTGTTGAAATAAATCACAGTTCCTTTTGTATGGGAGTGGGCTTTGATTCAGAAACCCTCAATTAAAGGGGATGTATCATGAAAAAATACATTTTCCTTGGATGTTTTTAAAAATAAACCAGGCGTATCAAACTGGGGGCTTTCCTGGCTGAAGTGCTATGGGGGTCAGCATTTATCCTTGTATCTTCTTCTTCTTTTGGCTGCTCCCTTTATGGGTCGCCACAGCGGATCATCTGCCTCCATCTTGCCCTATCCACTGCCTCCTCTACTTTCACACCAACCGTCTCCATGTCCACCTTCACTACATCCATAAACCTTCTCTGAGGTCTACCTCTTCTCCTTCTACCCGGCAGCTCCATCTCCAACATTCTTTGCCCAATATATCCACTATTCCTCCTCAACACATGTCCAAACCATCTCAACCTGGCCTCTCTGGCTTTATCTCCAAACTGCTCCACCTTCACTGTCCCTCTGATCTGCTCATTTCTAATCTTGTCCAGCCTTGTTACTCCCAACGAAAATCGCAGCATCTTCATCTGAATTCAGTTCATGAAGGCCTTGCTAATTAGCTGCTGAGCTGAACCAGGTGTGTTTAATGAGGCAGTGTGCTGAAGTCTGCAGTGTTTTGGCCCGTGAGGACTCAAGCCTGACACATGAGACCACTAAACCATGTAGACCACTCGTTGGTTAAATCTGCCCTCGTGGATTCTTTTGTGACTGTGGTAAATACAGAAATGAATGAAATTATTAAAGTAATTCACTGAGTAGATTTAACTGCTTTGCCAGCACTTCACTCCCAATAACTTCACTTGTGTTCAGCAGGCCAGAGCCCCCATATAATTCTACTGGTAAATGTACGTTTCCTGATTTAATGGAACACACATTTGCTAAACACTGTATTTATACTAGTACTAATAGTAATAATAATAATTATTATTAGTGGTAGTAGTAATATCTATACTACTGCTACTAGTACTATTAGCTGTATTGGTCATGGCTTGTGATGACAGAAGAGTTGATAAACAGTGAATGCATATACATGCCCTCAGTAATCCAATCATAATCGGATTTCTGCAGTTATCTGATTATTCAAATGGTCATGTAAACACCACACTCTGATCTAGAAACCTGATAAAGAGGCTGGATTTTAGCTCAGTAATCAGTGCATGTGAACTCTTACTCTGATTTCTTTCGGATTTCGCAGTCTGCGTGTGCGCGAGATCAGACGGTGGATGTCGCGAGACACGGCAAAACACTTGGAAAACAGATACGAAATGAAGGATCTAAATATTTTTCATCTTCTAAATGTTCATATTTTCAGATGAAGTGGCACAATTTTTAAAGCAGAAATCTGATTACTGTCTGGGGCAGTCGTGGGCTGGAGGTTAGGGAGCTGGCCCTGTGACCGGAAGGTTGCCAGTTCGATCCCCAGGGCCGACAGTCCATGACTGAGGTGTCCTCGAGCAAGACACCTAACCCCCAACTGCTCCCCGGGCGCTGTGGATTGGGCTGCCCACCGCTCCGGGCAAGTGTGCTCACTGCCCCCTAGTGTGTGTGTTCACTAGTGTGTATGTGGTGTTTCACTTCACAGATGGTTCAAATGTGGAGGTGGAATTTCCCCATTTGTGGGATCAAAACAGTATCACTTAACTCATGTAGACCCAGTTTCCCATTATCTGATTACTCAGGTGCATGTTTACATGTTGATTACTGACAAAATCAGATTTTCTGCGGTTATCAGATTATTGAGTGCGTGTGTAGACACTCGCTGAGTAAGATGAGCTTAAGTGAGTAAATAAACCATGAGGTTAAAATTCACACTTGCAGAAACAACGTGGGACACTTTCCCCTCCACATTTCTTCAACTAGAACTCTAAGCTTTAAATGATGTATGATGAATCGCGCATAACATGACCAGCAGCATGAACTAACGGTGAAAAAACGGCTGTACTGATTTCAGGTTGAGCTGAAGATGAAAAGCCTTCTTTATTCGTCATACAGACAAATTCAGACACACATTCAGGAGTCTGTTGGCACTTAATCACTGGGGAGCAACACAGAGGCACATACAGTGATTCATACCGTTACACGCAAAAACACAGACGCTTCAAAATGAGATTAAAACGTAAGTCTCATCTTATAAATCACACGTTTAGCACAAGTTACGGCTGTAGACCCAGTCCAGAAATTAACCCCTGATTGTACACCTGCGTTTACAGAATGGGATACATGTAAATTGTACTGTCGCTTTGAATGAAATCTTGTTACATTAACTCACATTAGTCCTCATATAACTCACATAACTGCTAAATTGTGATTTTGCTTGGACTTAAGTCAAATTTTAGAAACTGCAAAGTGAAATTACACTAATTTTTCAAATCGGTAAATTATAATTAAACGGTTAGGATGTAAACGGAGTCATTCAGGGAGGTTTGGTGTGAAACGCTCTGTTCTAGAGAAACTTACAGTCATAGTAGCTTACAGTGGTGGTGATAGGAACCAGACGTCTGAAGAGTTTTAATGGCTCTGAAAAGTTATTACTACACTTCCCACACGTCAGTAATCATGAGGCGTGGTTAAGGTGCCTGAGACATAATAGTTTTGACAAAGCTTTGGGCTAAAACTTATTTACAATAATTTAATGGTGGAGAGGAACACGCAGGGCGTTTTAAGGCAAAATAGTCTCCAATAAAAATTTTTTTTTTTCTGTTTTACCGATATTTTACTTGTTGGTCATTAACATTACATAGAAAAACACGTGTAGGTTCAGTGGTGGTTTTGGATAGCAAGTAAAATGACTATCAGTGTTGTAGCCATGGGGACCTCTGGTTCCCATCACCACCACTGTACACTTCTCTACAGCGAGCCATTTCATAGCAAACCACTCTGAATGACTGTTTACACCTCAACCACTGAATTAGTTATATAATTAAGTTTAAACAGAAGTGATGCATAATACTGGCACTGCACTGAAACTGGGCCAAAGGGTCAAAAATTGCATTAGTACAAATAGAATTTCCTTTCTCTCCCGTTATTCTTCATCCACCAATGAGAAGGTTGTTGGGTTTCATTCGGTTCGGGTCATAGAGATACGAATCTCATTAAAAGGTAATAACCCTCATAAAAACAGGTTGAATTTCCTTTTAAAAACTGGATGAAACATAAAAAAAAATTTTAAAAAATCAGAACCACTTTGACAGTAGCAGGTGTGGAAACACAGTCTACATGGTCTATAATCTGGTAAACTGCCTTTATTTACTGTATTTTAATTTTTTTGTGTATATATAAAGTAATTATTTTACTTTTAAAAAAGTGATAGTTTGGTGAAAAATAACCCAAATACAGTTAATCAGCCAAGATAACAACAAAATATTGAGAAATTTCAGGCTATTACTGTTTTTTTTTTTGCTATGTTAATGCACTATTGTCCATTTTTATCGATAACAGTAAATCATACAGTGTCAGAACCCATATGATCAACGACTCGACACTGAGGAAGTATCGATTAGGCGTACTGTTAGCACAGTTTTAAGCCTTCATTGATTGTTAGCAACATTAGCATTGTAGCTCCAGTGCAAAACAAAGGAAGCAAACCTCAGACCCCAAACACGTCTTGGCTGATTGACTTCATTCGAGTTAAAGCGGGAAAACTAAATTAGATTTTTCATTTAACTTCTGCTTTAAAGCAGTTCCCAGTCCCAGATGTGGACTCCATGCTCTACCACAGCCACCTATGCTCATCAGCTGGTGATTAAGCCCTTCATGAGTTTGATTCTAGCAGGAAAAACAAAATGTGTCATGCAGGCAGTTCCATGAAAGACAGTCACAGACAGGATTTGTCCACTATGATGATCTGTGTGAGATTTTAGGCAGAGCTTGAGAGTGTTTATCAGAGCTGGTTTATGGAGGAGCCTGGCCACTTCCTATTTCCCCCGTTATATCAAAAACAGGACTGCTAACCAGCAGAGGGCGTCCGTGAGCGTGCCCTCAATGAATGGGAGTAAATGGACTTCAATGGCTAAAAACTAAAAGTTAAAATAGAACTTTCCTTTAATTTTAGAAAGTAGACGGATGTATTTCACTAAAAAAAAGCACAGTGAACTCACCTGTTTGTTTCGTTTTTTCTACAGCAAACGGGTTTTGGGCAGCAGAACGCTGGCATTACTGTTACTAAGTGCTGATTGGTTGGTTGATTGGTTTAAAAGCTCTTAAAAATACATCATAATTTACGGCATTTTGCTGACACTCTTATCCAGAGCGACTTACAATTTGATCATTTTACACAGGCAGGCCAATGCGGTGTTGGGAGTCTTGCCCAAGGACTCTTAGTGGTATAGTGTAGGGTGTTTGCCCAGGTGGGGATTGAACCCCAGTCTACAGTGTAGAAGGCAGAGGTGTTAACCACTACACTAACCAACCACAGTGGGGATCATCAGTGTTAAAATGTTTCATGCTATCCAGTGTTCAGGAAATGATTGCATTCTTTTACATTAAAATGTTTAAGCATTTATGAAACTAATCTTAAACCATATTCATTTGGGCCTTGTTTGGGAGCGCCCTCTAGTGTTTGAGAAACCTGGAGGACATTACAGAGGAGTCTCCTCTCTACAAGTTCTCTGCCTTTATCTTCACAGGAAAGAAAAAAAAAAAGTCCCTTAACAACAGTAACTGTTTTACAGCACACACTGCAGAAAGATACGACACACGAACGGGTTAGGAAAGCGTTTTCAGACAAAGGACCGTAGTAACATATTAAAGTATAAAAAAGTATTAAATTCAACAAAATAAGTACTTTATTTCTTACATGTGTAACATACGTGAATACAAATGTGACAGTTTGTCAGTAAAACCATTTGAATGCTAAATAGTTTAGGAATTGTTTTTGTAGTGTTGAGTACGAGGTGACGGTCACGCTGCACCACTGAACTGGACCTGTGTTTCAAAACCTAGTCCGTCATTTCCTTCAAATCAAACTAAGCAAACATAAATGAAGAGGCAGGTTCCGTCTCACAAAGCACATTCAGCTCGCACAGGGTTCCTGACGGAGATTCAGCTTCCCAGAACCTAATAAACACAGTTTATAACCGTGATTAACCACTTCATCTGTTAATCCAGAGATTCAGATACTCCGGCTGTGATTAACCCACCCCAAAAAAGAGCAGAGGGCACCACTTCCGTCAGAAGGCTGTCCCTGATTGGTCAGAAACTGAGCTTTGATTGGTCCAAGAATTGTTTATGATCTATTACAAGCTTGATGGGAAATTTCTGCATAATTCAATTATTAAAATGCAAAGTCGTTCAGAGTGACCCGAGACTGTTCACTGTTGGTCACTGTGTCTACAAATATAACCGTTTCATTTACGATCCATAAAGACCAGCGAACCTGCACAGGTCCTCTGAGCTTTTATATGTGATGATGGTAAAACTGTGATAAATCTAGACAAATAAGTTTTCTTTGCAGACCATTTTGCCTTGTAACGCCTTCCATGTACCTCTCCACCATAAATGGATGAGAAAAAGTACATTTGATGCCAAAACCTGATTGCAAAATTATTGTTAAACAGTGTCTCAGACATCAGGCGGTTACTAACAGCCATTTCATGTAATATTTTTCTGTAAGGAGCTTTATGAGGCACTAAACTCTTCAGCCGTCTGGCTCCCATCATCACCACTGTGAACAGTTCTGACTCGGCAAGTTTCTCTAGAACACAGCACTAAACCCTTCAGCCGTCTGGCTCCCATCATCACCACTGTGAACAGTTCTGACTCGGCAAGTTTCTCTAGAACACAGCACTAAACCCTTCAGCCGTCTGGCTCCCATCATCACCACTGTGAACAGTTCTGACTCGGCAAGTTTCTCTAGAACACAGCACTAAACCCTTCAGCCGTCTGGCTCCCATCATCACCACTGTGAACAGTTCTGACTCGGCAAGTTTCTCTAGAACACAGCACTAAACCCTTCAGCCGTCTGGCTCCCATCATCACCACTGTGAACAGTTCTGACTCGGCAAGTTTCTCTAGAACACAGCACTAAACCCTTCAGCCGTCTGGCTCCCATCATCACCACTGTGAACAGTTCTGACTCGGCAAGTTTCTCTAGAACACAGCACTAAACCCTTCAGCCGTCTGGCTCCCATCATCACCACTGTGAACAGTTCTGACTCGGCAAGTTTCTCTAGAACACAGCACTAAACCCTTCAGCCGTCTGGCTCCCATCATCACCACTGTGAACAGTTCTGACTCGGCAAGTTTCTCTAGAACACAGCACTAAACCCTTCAGCCGTCTGGCTCCCATCATCACCACTGTGAACAGTTCTGACTCGGCAAGTTTCTCTAGAACACAGCACTAAACCCTTCAGCCGTCTGGCTCCCATCATCACCACTGTGAACAGTTCTGACTCGGCAAGTTTCTCTAGAACACAGCACTAAACCCTTCAGCCGTCTGGCTCCCATCATCACCACTGTGAACAGTTCTGACTCGGCAAGTTTCTCTAGAACACAGCACTAAACCCTTCAGCCGTCTGGCTCCCATCATCACCACTGTGAACAGTTCTGACTCGGCAAGTTTCTCTAGAACACAGCACTAAACCCTTCAGCCGTCTGGCTCCCATCATCACCACTGTGAACAGTTCTGACTCGGCAAGTTTCTCTAGAACACAGCACTAAACCCTTCAGCCGTCTGGCTCCCATCATCACCACTGTGAACAGTTCTGACTCGGCAAGTTTCTCTAGAACACAGCACTAAACCCTTCAGCCGTCTGGCTCCCATCATCACCACTGTGAACAGTTCTGACTCGGCAAGTTTCTCTAGAACACAGCACTAAACCCTTCAGCCGTCTGGCTCCCATCATCACCACTGTGAACAGTTCTGACTCGGCAAGTTTCTCTAGAACACAGCACTAAACCCTTCAGCCGTCTGGCTCCCATCATCACCACTGTGAACAGTTCTGACTCGGCAAGTTTCTCTAGAACACAGCACTAAACCCTTCAGCCGTCTGGCTCCCATCATCACCACTGTGAACAGTTCTGACTCGGCAAGTTTCTCTAGAACACAGCACTAAACCCTTCAGCCGTCTGGCTCCCATCATCACCACTGTGAACAGTTCTGACTCGGCAAGTTTCTCTAGAACACAGCACTAAACCCTTCAGCCGTCTGGCTCCCATCATCACCACTGTGAACAGTTCTGACTCGGCAAGTTTCTCTAGAACACAGCACTAAACCCTTCAGCCGTCTGGCTCCCATCATCACCACTGTGAACAGTTCTGACTCGGCAAGTTTCTCTAGAACACAGCACTAAACCCTTCAGCCGTCTGGCTCCCATCATCACCACTGTGAACAGTTCTGACTCGGCAAGTTTCTCTAGAACACAGCACTAAACCCTTCAGCCGTCTGGCTCCCATCATCACCACTGTGAACAGTTCTGACTCGGCAAGTTTCTCTAGAACACAGCACTAAACCCTTCAGCCGTCTGGCTCCCATCATCACCACTGTGAACAGTTCTGACTCGGCAAGTTTCTCTAGAACACAGCACTAAACCCTTCAGCCGTCTGGCTCCCATCATCACCACTGTGAACAGTTCTGACTCGGCAAGTTTCTCTAGAACACAGCACTAAACCCTTCAGCCGTCTGGCTCCCATCATCACCACTGTGAACAGTTCTGACTCGGCAAGTTTCTCTAGAACACAGCACTAAACCCTTCAGCCGTCTGGCTCCCATCATCACCACTGTGAACAGTTCTGACTCGGCAAGTTTCTCTAGAACACAGCACTAAACCCTTCAGCCGTCTGGCTCCCATCATCACCACTGTGAACAGTTCTGACTCGGCAAGTTTCTCTAGAACACAGCACTAAACCCTTCAGCCGTCTGGCTCCCATCATCACCACTGTGAACAGTTCTGACTCGGCAAGTTTCTCTAGAACACAGCACTAAACCCTTCAGCCGTCTGGCTCCCATCATCACCACTGTGAACAGTTCTGACTCGGCAAGTTTCTCTAGAACACAGCACTAAACCCTTCAGCCGTCTGGCTCCCATCATCACCACTGTGAACAGTTCTGACTCGGCAAGTTTCTCTAGAACACAGCACTAAACCCTTCAGCCGTCTGGCTCCCATCATCACCACTGTGAACAGTTCAGACTCGGCAAGTTTCTCTAGAACACAGCACTAAACCCTTCAGCCGTCTGGCTCCCATCATCACCACTGTGAACAGTTCAGACTCGGCAAGTTTCTCTAGAACACAGCACTAAACCCTTCAGCCGTCTGGCTCCCATCATCACCACTGTGAACAGTTCAGACTCGGCAAGTTTCTCTAGAACACAGCACTAAACCCTTCAGCCGTCTGGCTCCCATCATCACCACTGTGAACAGTTCTGACTCGGCAAGTTTCTCTAGAACACAGCACTAAACCCTTCAGCCGTCTGGCTCCCATCATCACCACTGTGAACAGTTCTGACTCGGCAAGTTTCTCTAGAACACAGCACTAAACCCTTCAGCCGTCTGGCTCCCATCATCACCACTGTGAACAGTTCTGACTCGGCAAGTTTCTCTAGAACTGAGCATTTCACACCCAACCGCTCTGAATGACTTTGTTTACATCTTAATTTAATTAAGCAGAAATTTGGAAATTCTGTAACCTGTAAAACCCTGGAACAAGTTCAGTGTGCGGCAAAAGTTGGTACTGTGAAGTAGCCTGGTAAAAAGACAAAAAAATCCAGGGTAAGATTAACGGTCATCCCCCTAAGCAAGAAATCCTCCTTCATGAGAGAGACACCCCAGGATTTACTGCTGCCAGTCAATCCACGAAGCACTGGACTAATAACGGAGTCATTTCATTCAGTTCTACATAACAATAACATATGAAAAAGACACTGTAGTGGAGTCTGGAATCGTCTTCCAGGCTGAAGAGAACTGATTCTGAACTAAATAACAAAAGCAGTATCCAAAACAAACAAACGAAAAGACCCACCATCAGTCTGACGGAAGCCAATGTGATCCCAAAAGCCAGAAATACCATCACATCTGATGAAAGGCGGAGTTGGAAATGTTCACTCACAGTGAGCCCAGATTCAAACAGTTCAACCATTAGCTCAGCTCAGCCACTGCCCACCACATGCTTCTGCTGCTGGAGCTGTACTTAAAGAAGATCTAGATAGCAGGAAACCCACATTTGACCAAGTACAAATAACGTAAATCCCTGGAGAGTCTCATCCGGTGGTTCTCCAGTAGGTCCTCAATCACGGTCCACACAATGCTCCAACCCAAACAGCAAAAAATGTGGACCATCTGGAGGTTCCCGAGAACCTGGTCAGGCTTCTGTATTATCAAAAGTGTAGACTGGAGTCTAAAATCGAATCTATGATCTGTCCACAAATGCACTCTGTTGCGGTCACTGCTGCTTTACAGAACGCTGACAGAAATCTTATGAACCCAATGAGAAACCACAGCACAGCTCAGTTTTCACGAAGTGTCATTTTAAACGACAGTTTTGAGGTATTCCTGCTTTGATTTTTGGTGCACAATCAAGCCGACTTTAGCATGGTGGCCAATTCACCGTTGCTGTTTCCAAGCTGCCAAGTTTAGCTACAATGCCACCGTCCAGCTTGGTAGCATAAACTGGACACTCAGTGTTAGCAACTCTAAACAGACGGTGTGTCGACCCAACGTGAAAAATTCAGCAGAACTGGTCCATCGTAGCAACAGCAAGAAAAATCTGAATGCGTTTGTGGGCAGCGCAGTCGCTCACAGGCAGATGTACGGAACCAGAACTCAGAGGCCGGATTCAGGAAAGGTTCTTAAGAAAAAACTAGCGAAGGTTCTTAAGACAAACACTGAAGTGTTCATAAATGTTCTTAAGTGACATTTGTGGGAAAAAAAAACTTCTCAAATATTCTATGGAGATGATCAATTACTTCAAGATTTTCTAAAGAAAATCATCATTGAAAAATTGAATAGGTGTGGGGTGACGGACGAGGAGGAGCAGCAGAGGTGACCTTGTGAACTCTCACTGCCTAAATCAAGTGTGAAGCTGTCGTAAGGTGAAGAAAACATTTAAAAACAATGTTTTTAAAGAATTATTAAGAAATTAGTTAAGAAAATAAGATAACTCAAGTAATTTGAAGAATAACTGTGTTTACATGCACTTAATAATCTGATAACTGCAGAAAATCAGATTTTGTCAGTAATCCGATCAGCACGTTTACATGCACTGGAGTCAGGAGGTGATCAGATTTCTGCTTTACAACCAGCCAGTAAACACACAGAAGACGACGTGAAATAACGTGAAGTAAAACTCAAACTTCATACTGTACCACTTTACCTGAAAATATCAACATATACCATCTCGAAGATGAAGAGTATTTAAATCCTTCTTTTCGTCAAGCGCGTATTTTGTTTGTGTTGCTCCTAAAGTGTTATTTCCGGTACCGCCATCTGTTTTCGCACATGCAGACTGAGAAATCTGAAAGATATCCGAGTAAGAGTTCACTGACAAATCTGATTACTGAGCTAATATCCAGCCTCTTCATCAGATTTCTTCATCTGCGTATGGTGGTTACATGGCCATGTTAATAATCAGATAACTGCAGAAATTCGATTGAGTGCACTACATATAAGTGCACTCGTTTTCTTAGAACTTTTTTTTGTACTAATGAAGTTAAGAAAACAAACATTTCAGAACATTTTCTTTCTTTAAGACACTTTCATGAATCCAGCGCCACTTGGGGAATTCAAATATTCTGAGTTCTGAATTAACACCGTTCAGAGCTCGGGGAAAGTGAAAGTCCAGAACGTTCTGCCCGTTACAGATTCTGACCGCTCCAGCCCTCAGCAGTGTCTGCTATCACTGATCTGTTGCTTGTGAGATGCCAAATTGTGCATCATATACACAGATGAAACATCTTTGAGGCAAGACGGTGTGTGCGTGGCGGTGGGAGTGTTTTAGAAGCAAATCTGAACAATTACTGCAAAAAGTACTACATTGCCACTAGTGTTTCATGGTCTTCAAACAACCACCACAAATGTAATCTGTACAGGACACTGTCTCAAGGACAGTGCTCCACAACCCTGGTCCTGCAGTAGCTCTGGCCAACATGCTTTGATATTCTACTCACATTCAATCCAACCGACCCACGAATTAATAGCCCTTCCTGAACTGAAGCATGTGTGATAAAACGGTAAGACTACAATGTGCAGATGTGAAGAGAACCTACAGAACCTTCTGCACAACATTGAGCAGAGGTGCCCAACTGGTGACCTGGTGATCTGCTACCCTGGAGAGTTTAGTTCAGTCGACACCCCTGGCTGTAGTGACGGCAGAGAAAAGCATCGCCACTCCAAACATTCAATTATTTTGGAATTAATGTGTTTGAAGCAAAGGTTTCGAAGTTCTCGGTGTCATCACATACTGGACTCAGCTCTCTCCAATCAGAACGACTCACGCTTCATATAATTGTGCAGAACTGAAGAATTGCAGCTGAAATTTGATGCACTATTTTTTTTTAATCAATACCACTGAGGAAAGCATTTGGAGAACAGAGAGAGATTTACTGCTCAACCTTTTACGCATTATGACCGTTACCTGCCTTCAGCCCTGAAGAGGTTTTGATTCTTAGGGCAAATTCACAACAGCAGCTGAATAACATGAATAAACAGACTAGGCTCAATTAAAAAAAGACTAATTTACTTCTAACGTATTAGGGGGCTCTACTCTATTCAGACAGTTGTGATATCCAGGCATGAAGTTGCATGTAATTTGCGTTTACTTCACACTAAATATATAAACCAGGGTCACCAGTCTTCTCCACAAAAGGCTGCAGGTTTCATCAATTAGCTCCGAGCAGCTCCGACTTCCCAAGTGAACGTAGCGCGAGACCGTGTCACTTTTGACCGCCAAGCATTTAAGTGTGAAAAAACATGGGCCATCTCCAAGCTACTGAAATGACGTTAGCGATGAGTGATAACTTTAACTTTCTCGATTTATTTACCTCCTGAAACAGAGCACTTCACGGCTGATCTACAGCTGGCCTCGTTTAAAAGTACAGAAGGGATTCTTAATCACTATTGGTGTGATGTTGACTCGTCATACGCCGAGCATGGATTTCAACTTTCCAAGCAGGTATCTCCAGCTGAGAGGATACTGTCTTTGAATTTTCCCAGTCAGAGGAAAACTCCCAGCTACAAGCATCCGTCCAATGCAGCGTCTTTAAACAGGGGGTTAGTTATATGATGTGTGGTTCTGCAAGACTGGAATGAAAACCTGCAGCCACACCAGCCCTTTCTGGATGTGACAGGTGAACCCTAAAATGTAAATTTATGTAAATCAGCTTGAAGGGATTCATTTAGATTGAACGATTCTAATATTAGCAATGAGCATCATTATCTGGCTGTAATATTCAAATGCTGCTGCTGAACATTACTTACATGTTAAGACTGGGGCTGGAACTAAACTCTCTGGGCTGGCAGATCACTTGGACTCGACATGGGCACCTCTAAAGCAGGTTAGGGGTAGGAGAACTGTTTAGAAACATTGTTGTAAGAGTGTACTACAGGACCAATGTTGTAGAAGATTGTCAAGTGGCACCTTTTACCCACCCTCCCTCAGACGAAGAATGGTTTGATCTTATTTCTCAGGCATAAAATATGAGTTCGGGTATCTGGCCCCCCTGCACACCCGTCCCGTTGGTACTGTCCGAGGAACACTGGAACTGGAAGGTGACCTTTCCGCACTGCACTTCTGTCATACCTTCCTGGCCAAAGTAGCTCAGCTCATTCCCATCCAGCACCACACTGGCTGTGTAGAACGTGTCTGGTTCTACCTGCACAGGGTACTCAAAGAACACGGGGAACGTGCTGCTGGAGCCATCGGAGAAGTACTTGATTACGGCCAGGCCAAGAGTAACTCCTTGCCTCTTGAGCTCAATCTTGGCCTGGTACTCAGCCGAGCCGCAGCTGGAGCCATACAGACCGAAGCCAGCGATGAAAACTCGCTTATCCACGGCGAACTGGATGCTGTCGCAGCGTCCGCGGTACCGCCACTGGTTGCTGCGATAGGCGCATGACTGAAATCGGTGGCACTTCTGCGGCGTCAGGCCTTTTCGAGGGTTGCAGACGAAAGGAAGTTCAGGCTTTCTTGCCGCTGTGAACCACAGGAAGATGTCATTAGTCTCATTGAGCGTCAGCACACCAGACTGCGCCACACCATTAGCAAAGTCATCCAGGGACATGGCTGGTATCCTGATCAGGTAGACGGCCTTGCCCAGGACCAGCCTCTTGTTCTCCATGGTGGGTTGCAGCTCCTGTGAATAAGAGCAGACAATACGGTAAATAATTAAATAATTATTTAATAAATAACTCGACATTTTTATGATACATGATACACAAGACAATATGTAGTTTTTCTAAAAGTAGAACAGGAAATAGGCACCAGCAATGTTGCATATATTTTGGGAAAAAAAAGGCTACAAAAACAAAAAATAAATTGATAAAATGACATCCAGTCAGCCACTTGTTACTATACACTGGTTGTTGGTTCGCTACAGTCTGAAAAAAAATAAAATCAGTCCAAAACGGTCTAAATTGGTCTTTATGTGGTACATTATAAAATGTATTACAATAATAGTAACATACCACTGTAACCCAAGCACACTCACGGCCTGAAGCTGTCATTTAATGATACATGCAGCTGTTTAGTGTTGTAGAGATACTGAAAATAGCTTTTTAGTTTTGTCACAACAATAATTAGCATAATAATAAGCATTATCTAAATCTTTTCACAGTGCAAGCACTTGTTCTGTGTTCTACAATAAAGCACTTGTTCTGTGTTCTGTGTTCTACAATAAAGCAGTGTTCTGTGTTCTGTGTTCTACAATAAAGCAGTGTTCTGTAATGTGCTGCACTTGTAATGATCTAAACCAGGGGTGTCAATCTCAACCACTAAAAGGGCCATATAAAAAAAACTCAACAAATCAAGAGAAAGTTTATAGTTTAATATACCAAAACATCAACAGCAAAATATAGCCCCTTGTAAACCTTCAAACCTTGTGAACCTTCAAATATCACATGCAAATACTTGATATACATTGGCTACAGATAACTGTTAAATCTCTGAGTGTCCCCAGGAGGTAGGTCTTTTAAACCTACCTGTGTGCTTGGTCTTTGGATCAGTTTCTGAGATGCTGAGTGTTTATAGTGTTTATGTTGGTTGACCTGCAGCTAAAACGTGGCTGGTTCAGGGTCTAAACGGTAACTTTTCTTCTTACTGCCTAGCCCTACCTGTCGGTGGCACTCGGCCTCGGCCCAGTTCAGTGCCGCTTCCAGCACCACAGTCTCCTTGGCGTTGAGGGTCTCTCGGCGCAGGATGCTCTCCAGCGTCTGAGAGTCAATGTCACAGAAGCCCTCAGAGCGCAGCGCCAGCTCTGCCTGTGCGTCAATCACCTCCCAGCAGCGCTGTGTCAGGTCCGGCTCCTCAAACAAGCAGCTCTGAGACAGCAGCACGCAGGCGTTACGCGCACTCAGACTCGTCTCCAAAAACGTCACGCAGGCCCGAGCCAAATGAGGCACAATGTACTTCTTAGCAGCGTAGAGAGTGGCGAGAACAGTGTCAGCACACAGATCGATCTCATCACAGTAAATATACCTGAGAGAGAGAGAGAGAGAGAGAGAGAGAGAGAGAGAGAGAGAGAGAGAGAGAGAGAGAGAGAGAGAGAGAGAGAGAGAGAGAGAGAGAAGGAGAGAGAGAGAGAGAGAGAGAGAGAGAGAGAGAGAGAGAGAGAGAGAGAGAGAGAGAGAGAGAGAGAGAGAGAGAGAGAGAGAGAAAGAAAGAAAGAAAGAAAGAAAGAAAGAAAGAAAGAAAGAGAGAGAGAGAGAGAGAGAGAGAGAGAGAGAGAGAGAGAGAGAGAGAGAGAGAAAGAGAGAGAGAGAGAGAGAGAGAGAGAGAGAGAGAGAGAGAGAGAGAGAGAGAAAGAGAGAGAGAGAGAGAGAGAGAGAGAGAGAGAGAGAGAGAGAAAGAAAATGTAAGACAGACAGATCATGAAGGAAAGGAATAAATAGGGAAAGAAAACAGCAAAAAAAGAAGAAAGTAGGAGTAAAAGAAAATGTAAGAAGGACAGGAGGAGCACAACAAGAGAATAAAATAAGAAAAACTGTCACCGCCAACTTTGAGCTGAAGCTTCACTGTTTCTTACTTGAGCATGGCGAGGAAGGAGGGCGGCTCGACATCAGGGATGCGGATCTCATCCTCACCCTCCGCTAGTTCTCCATAAAACATTGCATGGAATACAGAACTCCCTACAGCCAGGACATACTGAGAGAAAGAGAGAGAGATGGTTATTTGAAGACATATCTGAGTAATTAAAACTAACATGAGTTCAGATGTTTCAATAAGACACTGAATTAAGAATAAACAGTAACTGTGCATTAAAACATGAAAAAGTGTGTTTTCTGTAGATGTGTAACTTCTTCCCACTAAGAAAATAACCAAAAACACCTGAACATCTGTGACTCTAAGCGGCTAATATTGTATCAAGCTAAGCAAAATAAGCAACGCCAAACAAAAAAAGATGATGAATGTGTACAGTGCAGGTCTGAGTGAGTTACTGGTCTGGCAGTGTTTTACTCCCAAAACACAAATATAAACCACTAAAATCAACTGAATGTTCATCTACACTTCTTGGATCAGCTGTCTTCAACAAACCTTTCTATTACCAAAACGTCTATTCATGGTACTACTCAGATATTCAGATGGCAGAAGAGGCTAAAATAACCATCCCTAAGAGACAGACACAAGGGAATTCCATCTGTGAATTTCAAGTGTCTGCATAATATGATTGTTAAGTTGTTAAGGGGTCCATGTCCTACATTTTAATTTCCCCCTGGGGTCCACTTCCAGCATTTGTACAAAAGCAATCGTACCTCATTTTCACGTGACTACTTCTAAAAGCTAAACAGTAGTTGGAAAGTAAACAGGCTGATTTTGGTACTGTGCCTTTAAGAGTGATGTACATGAGCTCTGTTCTGATTGGCTTTCCTGTATTGTGCCTCATTCAAAAGGCAGCCCGGACTGAGACACTCCTCGGCATAATAAACTGCTGAAGTCTAAACGGGCAGATGCACATAGGGCTACGTTCACATTGCCAGGCTGAAGTGGCACAAATCAGATTTTTTGCCCTAATGTGACTCAGATCTGGCGTTTTCAGGGCTGTGTGGACACACAGATCTGGTCTTTTCCACTTTCATGTGGTCCTAAATAGGATATGTATCCGACTCGTGGCCACGTGACCTTAACGTGACGCTTGGATCGGAATTCATGCACTTTTTTCCCCCCCACTGTGCGTGTGCCATCACTGAGTTACCATGGTAACCGCGCAGAGCAGAAGCTAAAGCTTGTAAACGGTGGAAAAGCAGCTCATCTCACCTTTTTCTCCTCCGTCTGGCTCTAATAATGAAGCTGAGAGCTGATCAGAGTTGATCTTCTCAGCGAAGCTCGTTCTGCTCGTTAGTTTGATGATGCAGTGATTCAGTCACGTGACGTTACTGAGTAGGAAGAGCTCATGAGGGTCATTTCAGGACGCCGGTTCGTCACATTAATGACAGATTTGAATCACTTACCTAAGCAAGTGTGAACCATCGAGTCAGAGAGATCGGATTTGAGGAAAAAATCGGATTTGAGCGATGAGGCTTGTAATGTGAACGTAGCCTCGATTAGTTACATCACAAAACCATAAATTTCAAGTTTCCACATACGGACTGTATGGACTGGACAGTGACAGGGGTGATAGTGGGAAAAATTCTTGAGCCTGAACTTTTTTCTCTGCTCGGGAGGTGAGCAGGGTGGGGGTGCTATGTATGCGACACACTTATGACATAACTTGTTGGCCCCTGGGCGCAGATATACGTCTGTGTATAACCCTGATCTTCATTACTGTCAAAGAATTTCTGCTTTTGAATGAGTCCCTTCAATGATAGATTGTGTTGAATTTAGTTGAAATACATGAACAACATTCAGACATGAGATAAACAAACCCAATATAAGCCTATATTTCAGAAGCTTGTGCAGATTACCAGAAGTCTTGGGACTAGCAGGCCTGTTCAGGAATCCATACCTGTTTTTAACCCCCCCGCCCTGTTTCTGACTGGCTTAATGGCTAGTAGGCTCGGCCTTGGTGTTGGTTACAGTGAAACCTGCGCATGTCAGATCAAGAGAAGTGTCAGATCCTATGGTCAGTTCACGAGGCCAGGGGTCGGCAACCCGCGGCTCCGGAGCCTCTGATGCGGCTCAGCTTTTGAAGATAATTAATTTAATTAACGTATATTATTTTTGAGACTTAAAAAAATGTTCGGGCGGAATTTCATAAAGTCCGGTATTTAGTTTCGGTTTGCTTGACTGACATGTCGGCGTCGTGACCCCCCCCCCCCCCCCCCCTGAAAACTATCAGGCCTGCAGTGAACAGTACATTTTGAAACTTTCAGTGTTTACAACTAAACCTTTAAAACTGACCCTTTAAAGTCAATCAGAGTAGTTTTGCTCCGTTGGGAAGAAGAGCTGAAGAGTTTTAGTGCCTCTAATGCCGCATCTTACCTTGAGGCACTTTTATACTGACACTACACAGCACTGTACCGCATGTGTCTGCATTACTGTGCAGCTTGACCGCACAATATCAGCTGAGAATAAACAAGCGTACTCTCACCTTGTGTCCTGGCACTCTCTGCGTCCCCCCTGGAGGGCCGACCACGAAGTGCACGTCCGCCATCAGCTCATTGTTAAACATGACCGCGTTCCTGCATCGACAAAAACACAAAGGGGCTTTTTATGTTGAGGCACCTGCCACGTTTCACTCACAATGGCACAGTCATGCACATCTGGCCGTTTTCCAGCACCTGTGCCTTGCTGTGCTGCTGGGGAATGGGCCAAAAGCGAGCTAGACTCTAAATCATAAATAGGTCTGTCGCAATTATTTAACCCGACTAAAAATGATTTCCACAGTCGTTTCATTTCAGAATTTCACAGTTCATCATCTCGTATCTGCATAGAGCTGAATCGTAGCCATAACTGTTGGAGGAAGTTGTATTTTGGACACATATTAAGGGCGTTCTAGATATTTACTAGGGATGCACAATGACATTGGAATCGTACTGTATTCGGCAAATGCTTGCTTTAAAGCTACACTATGTGAGACTGAAATTGAAGTAAAAGGAAGCAGCATGACTGAGTCAGGTGAAAGACAAAGCCTAAAATACGCTGTGCATGTGCTGCTGCTGTATCTCTATAAAGCCTGAAATAACAATTAAAAAGTTGAAGGGTGGGATGCGGGGGAGTATTTCACACCACATCATACATCTTTACATATCTGCATCACACCTGCAGGGCTAAAAACAGGGTCTGGCTTAATTAATGCCAAAATCAGCACTACACTGATGCAGATTCACTATGTGGCCAAAAGAGTGTGCATTAATACAATAGCCTTCACTCTTCTGGAAGGACTTCCACAAGTTTTTGGAGTGTTTCTGTGGGAGTGTGTGCCCATTTTGTAAAAAGAGCATTTGTAAGGCCAGGCACTGATATTGGGCTTGCAATCGCCATTCCAATTTATCCCAAAGGCGTCCAGTGGGCTTGAGGTCAGGGCTCTTGCTGCTGGCCCAAACTGCCACGAAAGTGGAAGTATAGAATTGTCTTAAATGCCTTTGTATACTGTAGCATTTGCATTACCCTTCATTTGAACTAAGCAGCCCAATCCTTAAAAAACAGCCACAGACCATTATCCCTCCTCCACCAAACTTCACTGTTTACACTGCATTCCAGTAAGTGATGTTCTCCTGGCATCCATCAAATCCCGATTCATCCATTCTGCAGCAATAATGCTCACTCCCGACTATAGAAACCGGTGGAATGCCATATAAACAAAGTCTTTATATGAAAGTTGAGTGTTATGAGCATTTATAACGCCTCTGATGTAAACAGTGACTGTTGGCGCTGGTTGTGTGTGTCGTCGTGAATTTTACCATTCAGGCAGGGACACCATCACCAATATACGAATAAACCACTGGCAACCAGTTAAACCATAAGCCAAAACACATTACAAAACCATCAGAAAGCAAAACACTTTTTTTAGCAGGGATACATTCGAATACTAGTTTGTTTCTGCCGAAGGCTTAATATTATGCTCAGTTTAGCCTCCTGAAGGTGAAGTTTTATTTCTGCACGTATAACGTAAGTGTACACATAAAGCCCCCACATTAAGGGTAAGTTAACTGAGCTATATGTCTCCATAACCCCTTAGTTTACCCAGGCCAGGTCAGCTTTAGTTTGTGTGGTATTTACCTTATGAATGTCTGCGTGTTCAAACCAATGATTATTTTAGCCTGAAGTAGGGCTTCATTTCCTTAAGCAAGGGTCCGGAACGTCATAATGTCTAACATCATAATTCAGTGCGTATACTGTATAAAGTGGTCTAGCAGTTATATATACGCTTTATAACGTCTACACCTGAAATATCAAATCAAATAAAGTAAAATTCAGTCATATTCTAACATTTATTACCAGTTTCTCTTCTAGATCCCGCCATGTGAAACAACTTCCCTCTGACTCACTTTCTTCTCTGACTGCTGTGTCTCGCCTCATCCCTCCCCTGTGTGGCGACACTCACTCGAGTCTCAGTGCTCATCGTAATGCACAGATCTGAGTAGCGTCACGTGTGATATTCACAAAGCATGCGATTGGTCTGTGAGTCTCCTTGGCCGCTAAAGTGGTACTGTAACGGCTAGAAAAGTCAGGCTGATTAAAATAGGACCACCCAGTCGAAATGAAATAATTCTCCATAGTTTGTCAGTTATAGGCCCAGGTCAGCATAGGACAGCGTCTAGGACCACCTATTAGTAACCTCCGGCCTTAAGCTGAACATACAGGCATTAGCCCAGCGCAAATTGATCAGATATTTATCGGAAACCCACATAAAACGACTGAAACGTTGACTGACCTAAACCTCGGTAAGAAAAACTAATACAAGCCCCGGCGCCTGCGCTGAACGCAACTGGCTCACACCTGCTGGCGTGAAGCTGCGGCTCTGCAGAGACATACTACTGCTTTAAGCCTAAAACCAGCCCATGAGGGCTACTCTGAAGACCACCTAGTTGCACCTATAGCCTTATAAACTCCTCCCAGAGCTGGTGAAGAGGCTGTACCTCTCTCTGATGGTGGGATACAGGCCTTGCCAGTTGCAGCCCTGAATGGTATTGTTGTTGCTGATGTTCTGCTGCTGGTACTGCTGCACAGCGCTGGCGGTCACGGGGGGCAGTTTCTTGGCAGGATAAAGCTCTGCAGCCATTTTAATCACGCCTGCCTCGCTCAGGTACTCAGGCTGCGCTCATGGCCAGGAGCCTGACAACGGGGTGATGGGTGGAGAGGAAACGTGCCTGGTATCCCTGGATCACCTGGAAGACAGGCCCACATGTAACATGACGTGCATCACACTCATTCACCACCAGAAGCCCAGTCGCGTTAAATCACTAGAATAACTGCCCACAGAGCTGCATGTTGTCCAAAACCACAGCATAAGAAGCTCCATGTCCCCAGAAAGCCGTGCCAGGCCGATTCGGTGGCTCAAAGGGGACAAACACACCGCAGCCCAGTTTACGGTGGGAGTTACGTAATCGTGTAGTTACCGTTACACAAACTGGCCACCGGCTAACGTTACTAGCACAACAACACAAGCGAGCTCCTCGTATCTTTGCAACGATGCCATTTCAAGGTCAAAACAGCCACGAAATGGGATCATCACATATCATAAGTACTTACAGGTCTGCAGAAATGATCACACGCCGTCTCCGTTTGTCCAGGCAGCCGTTAGTCAATCCGCTGGCTGAGCTAACAGCTAGCTTAACTAGTAGCCCAAACAGCCGATCAACCTGATGTAAACACCGCGCACACGCGCTTGACAACAACACTAACGCCTACTTTTGTGCTGAAATTGTGCATTTAAAACCAAAAAAACTCACCACGGCCGCACAGAGAAGCTGGGGAAGCGAGGCGGTTTGAGCAGCGAAGCTAAAGGTAGAGCAGCCAGCGAAACTTCGCTAGCTTAGCTTAGCGAGCTGGCGGACATTTTATTTCTCGGGAAATTGATCACAAGACGCGGCCCAAAATCAGAAATCACGACTGAGCGCTCGGGGTGGGGTCTTGTAATGGTTTGCCATCTGGCTGTGGGCGCCAGTAGACGAGGTTAGAAAATAAACCTGCGAAAAAAAGACGAGGCTGAAGTTGGCTTCCTGCTCGCCAGCCTCTCGGTGCAATTGTCCCGTTCCACCTTAAACGGTGCAGCTGTTCCATTCTGGCGCCTCCGGCCAGCCTCAGGCGCCGGAGTGTATCTGCTGCACCATTTAAGGTGGAACGGGACAATTGGACCGAGAGGCTGGCGAGCAGGAAGCCAACTTCAGCCTAGACCATAAAAAACGCTGGTAAAAGTTTTAACGGGCAACTCAAGTTGTCCATCTAGCAGGTCGGACAACTATCTGTGGCCGCCGGACACTCCCAACTACACGGCCTTGCTCGGCATCTCCTCCCCACGCTTAATGGAGAAATGTTGTCTTGTCTTGTTTAAGACAGATTGTAGTTTTTTCGTCCAGACAGATGGCACAAAAAGGAAAATAAATACATAGAGAATAAGACGTTTAGCCTGCTGTTCGCAGCACGACCAGTAGATGGCAGCAAACGCGCGGTAATGAATTTGGGTGCATGAATGTTTTTTTGACAGTGCAAATTAAAGGTATACATATTTCCCGCGCTAGATAAACAGTTTTAAATATTTAAAAGGACCCTAAATGCTACACACGATGACTTTACTTGAGTATGGGGCAGTCCATGTGCTGCAGCATGCCCGTGAAGGTTTTCAGCCGTCTACGTCTGTGTGTTGTCTAACAGTGGACTTGTGGTGGAGCCTTAAATAGCCTTCAAGATTAAACCACAAGTCCAGCTGCCATCACTCACTTGTAACACTGCTAAGTGTTACAGCAGGGCCTCAGTGGTCTCTGTGGTCATGCACACTGCAGGCTCAACACTCATAAAAAAGATGGGTCTTCAAGGGCTCTTTAGTAAAGACAGTGGTCCCACATAGAACCACGAACCCTGGAAGATCATGTGCACGGTCAAATGGCTCCTCGCTTGGTGAAAATGTTCATCGCATTGATGGAGAGCACGCTGTATATGGTTCTGAGGGTGAGAATGGTTCTATGTAGCACCAAAAGGGTTCTATTTTTTACAAGCTTGGCATCATAACAATAGAAGAGACCTTTATGGTGCTGCTTAGAACCATAGAACCATTGAAGAACCGTCTTTAAAGGGCCCATATTCTGGAAATCTGAATTTTCCTTCTTTTTAATGAATGTGTTTGTTGTTGTGTGTAAACTTTGCTAGCGTTTGTATTTTGAAATGCAAAACTTTACCGTTCAGTAAAGTCCCAGTCCGTATGTGGAAAGTAAGCTGCCAAATCAGCTCATTTAATTATTTTTGTGATGTCACAGATCACAGAATCTAACACATGTACAGGCTGTGCATCATTTTATCATTGGTTTCATGTCCAGATCAGGAACTCTGTGCAGGTCTATGCAGTTTTTCTCTAAGGGAAAAATTTAATGCCCCCCCCCACAAAAATCCTGTGTTAAGTCTATTATAAACCCACTTTAACACTGTTACACTCCAACACCGGATACCCACTGCAGACCACTACTGCTAAAGCATCTCTGAGCCGTTCTTCAGAAACGTCCATTTTTGTGTCCATAGCGTTTACAGATATATTACACTTGAAAAAAACATGTCAGAGTTACAATTTATTTACATTTTAAAATAAAGCAATGTTATTTGAACAATTCCACCTTCTTGAGCCTCAGTTCAGCAATATTGGTTTTAAAATCAATCATTTAGAATTCCAGTCACACCAGAAGAGCTCGTCCCCACAGTCATGTGTGAAGGCTGAGGCCATATTTTGAGGTAAAAAACACGTTTTTCTACTATTTTAACTACAATAATCTACACAGGACTGTGTTAATATACGAATTAAATGACAGATAGAAAACAAACGCCAAATAAAATATTCTAAAATATATAATGAAAGTCCCCAGGAGTCGTGTCAGTGGTGTTACTGCGTACCAAAATCACTTGTTTTGAAGTAAAAGTCGCACTGATGACATCACTTGACTTCCTTTTCCCTGTTTTCTGAGGATCTATGATGAGAAGCACATGGTGAGTCCACTGTGTCTTTCAGTGCTAGAGATATTTTCTCATTTAGCTCCTGATTCCATACGAAGCTTTTAGCTGACGTCACTGGTGCGACCGACTTTATTCTGAGGTAACTGTGAAAAAATAGAATCCAAATGGATGAAACGACATGTTTTAGTGGACGTTTCATGCCTGACATGTGGTTTGGTTCTCTGTAGCAGCCGTTCTGCAAAAAAGCGTTTTTCCTTATGACTGTCTCTGGTGTCAACTTTATTCAGTGTAACACCGGTGACGATCAGTAACACCAGCGGCCGTTATGGACAGACAGAAAAGGGGATGTTTCTGTAAAATCACCCGTCTGCCACATTTGACTCATCTTGCTGGACTGTATGGGATAAATCGGCGAAGCTGCCAGGCTTACAAAGCCAGTTCATTGCACTGCAGTGTTAGCTTACATGTTGCAAGGTTCGCATTTCGACTCTTTGAAGTCCTTGAAATTCAGAGGATGTGGTGACATTTGCGGGGGAAAAAAGCTCAATGCATGCAAATGTATTGTTTATGTTTACCTCAGAGATGCGACAGCAGCAAAAACAGCCTGTTTAGTTCTTAAGGGTTAGGAGAGGCTGGAAAATGGGCATGGAAAAATGAATTATGACAGTTTTTGCTGCATCAGACTGAACAAGTGTTGTCAGTGGGCCTCAAGGGGGGTGGGTGGGGGGGGGGGGGGGTGTCCACATCCTTGCAGTGGTTCCAGGTAAGGTGCACCATGGCACATGCTTGTATGAAGCTGTTGCCAAAGTGCTGTGGTTTAAAAAAAAGGAAAGTCTGGTGAATTGGAACAAAGTAAGACCAGCCTTGGACTGAAGAGGTCACCGTGTGAAATTTAATGACTGTGAAGAATCTCTTTTATGTAGGCCCAAACAACAACAAGGGCTCGTTTTTCGGCTCGGAAGAATGCCGTGAATGTGTGGACGCGTGCTCTCAACCTGAACGGCGAGCATGAAAGCAGCTCGAGAAGGCAACAGCCCTATTGCTCTGATACAGCGAATAGCACTGGAGTTATGCAATGATTTACTAATTACTCCGGGGAACGGGGCCAAGCAGACAGACAGAGGGAGAGAGACAGAGGGAGAGAGAGGCCATGAAGTGATTAAAGAGTAAGAGAGGGAGAGAGAAGAGAGGGGAAGGCACTGGCCTGATTTGAAAGGGGCCATAAATAGGCAGCACTTTGTATTGTCTGGATGCTGATTTCAATCTCGGCTTAAATAACTCCTTCCCTGCTCTGCTCCCTGCCATTTGCGAAGCCGTTGGGGGTTATTTAGCCCAGGAAATGACCATTGTCTAGCCGTCAACTGTTCCTACGGATCACTTAGGCAAATTTAAAGCTGTGGGCCTTGTATACTGTGGCAATTAGTACTTATTGCAATGCTAAGTGCGAGCAGTTAAACCTAGCCAGTGCTAGTTCTCATACATTGTATGGCCAAAAGTATGTGGACACTCGGCCATCCCTAATATGTGAGCTGCTTAGACAGCACATTCCAAAACTATTGGCGTTAATATGGAGTTGAGTTCTCCTTCGTGGCAATAACATTTATGAGGTCAGGCACTGATGTTGGATGAGAAGACTTGGCTCACATTCGACTGCCCAGTTCATCCCAAAGGTGTTCAGTGGGGTTGAGGTCAGGGTCAGGGCTCTGGGCAGGTCACTAGAGTTCCTCCATGCCAAACTCGCCAAAACCTTGTTTTGAGCACAGGGACACAGTCGTACTGGAACAGAAAACCTTCCTCAAACTGTTGTCACTGAGCCCAAACCCTGAAAAACAGCCCTAGCCCATTATCCCTCCTCAACCTCAACCGGTTAGTAGTTATTGTTCTCCTTCCATCCACCAAACCCAGATTTGTCCATCACACTGCCATATAGTGACATCTGAACACGTTTACACAGCACCAGAGTCCAGTGGTGGCATGCTTTATGCCACTCCAGCTGGCGCTTGGCATTGTGGATAGTGTTCTTAGGCTTGTGTGCAGCTGCTCGGCCATAGACACCCATGTATTGAAGCACCCAACACACAGTTCTTGTGCTGATGTTGCTTCCAGAGGAAGTTTGGAATTCTGTATTGAGTGATGCAACGGAGGACAGGTGATTTTCACATGCTTCGCTAACTCACTCCCCACTTCTTAGGGTTCCAAATGATGTCTGGAACACAGTATTTAAATATAATTACTGCACTTCACTGAAATACTTCATTTGATATGACTGCAGATCTGAATACTTGCATTTTTGCACGTTTTACTTCACTTGAACAATGTGAGCTGCTAGAATTACTGTATCAACCCAATACTGTATACCATGTCTGTTGCTACCTCAGTGACTGCTATGCTCATACATGCTAGGCTGTCTGCTGAGCTGCTAATATGTCATAGTATAACATCTTCCTTTGCTCAACTCCACACACTCTCAGTGCAGTGTACGGCCTGTGTTCTGTTTTGTATTTATTGTAAGTCTTTTGTATTTATTTATTTATTGTACTGTACACTGTGTGCACAATTATTAGGCAAGTGAGTATTTTGACCATATTATCATTTTTAGGCATATTTTCTAACTCCAAGCTGGATAAACTTGATTGCTTAATGGATTTAAGCATAGCAGGTGATGTGTATCTGTGTAATGAGGGAGGGTGTGGCCTAAGGAGGTCAACACCCTGTATCAAGGTGTGCATAATTATTAGGCAGCTTTTTTCTTTAGGCAAAATGGGCCAAAAAAGAGATTGAACTGATTCTGAAAAGGGAAAAATTACCAAAAGTCTCTCAGAGGGATGCAGAACTCTTGAAATTGCTAAGATATTGGGGCGTGATCACAGAACCATCAAATGTTTTGGTGCAAATAGTCAACAGGGACGCAAGAAACGTGTTCAGGAAAAAAAAGACGCAAAATAACTGCCAAGGATTTGAGAAGAATCAAACGTGAAGCTACCAGGAACCCATTATCTTCCAGTTCTGTCATGTTCCAGAACTGCAGCCTAGCTGGAGAACCAAGAGGTACAAGATGTTCAGCGCTCAGAGACGTGGCCAAGGTAAGGAAGGCTGAAACACGAGCACCACTGAACAAGACACATAAGCTGAAGCATCTAGACTGGTCCAAGAAGAATCTGAAGACAGATTTTTCAAAGGTTTTATGGACTGATGAAACGAGAGTGACTCTTGACGGACCAGATGGACGGGCCCGTGGCTGGATCAGTAACGGGACAGAGCTCCACTTCGAGTCAGACGCCAGCAAGGTGGAGGTGGGCTACTGGTATGGGCTGGTATTATTAAAGATGAGCTGGTTGGACCTTTTCGGGTTGAAGATGGGCTTCAAAATCAACTCCCAAGCCTACTGCAAGTTTTTAGAAGACACTTTCTTTAAGCAGTGGTCCAGGAAGAATCTGCATCTTTCAAAAAGACGATGATTTTTATGCAGGACGATGCTCCATCACATGCATCCAAGTACTCCTCTGCATGGCTCGCCAGTAAAGGCATTACAGATGAAAAACTTATCACATGGCCCCTTCATCACCTGACCTGAACCCAACTGAGAACTTGTGGACAATTCTTAAACACGAGATTTACAGTGAAGGAAAACAGTACAGCTCTCTGAACAGGGTCTGGGAGGCTACGGCTGCTGCTGCACAAAAAGTTGATCGTCAACAGATCAAGAAACTGACAGACTCCATAAATGGAAGGCTTATCACTGTTATTGAAAAGAAGGGTGGCTATACTGGTCACAGATTTTTTTTTTATATGTCAGAAATGTTTATTGGAAAGTTTTGAGTTGTTTGTTTATAATTCTCACTTGAACAGATGAAAATAAAAAAGTGAGATGGGAAAATGTGTGTTTTTCATTTAGCTTCGTCATAATTATGCGCAATAATAGTTGCCCAATAAATGTGCACATATAGATATTCTCCTTAGAAAAACAAAACCTCACTTTTACTTTATTATTTTATTTATTATTATTAACATTATTTCATTATATTAACATTTTGGATTAACCGATAGCACTGTAGTTGGTCATTAATAAAAATAATCCTCAAAAATAAGACTTGCCTAATAATTGTGCACACAGTGTATTGTCTGCATTGTGTATATTGTATTGTCTCAACTTGTGTTCCTGTGTTGGTCCTGGAGGAACGTTGTTTAGTTTCACTGTGTACTTGTACATAGCTGAAATGACAATAAAGCCTGACTTGATTCAGCTGCCTCGCTCAGTGAGCTTGTGTGGTCTAGTGTGTTGTGGCTGAGCTGTTGTTGCTTCTAAACACTTCCATTTCTAAATAATAGCACTTACAGTTGGCCGGGGCAGATCTAGCAAGGCATAAATTTCACAAACTTACTTGTGGCAGTGGTGGCATCCTATGATAGTGCCATGTTTAAAGTCACTGAGCTCTTCAGAATGATCCATTCTACTGGAAATGTTTGTCTATGGAGAATGCAAGTCTATATGCTAGATTTTGTACATGTCTTAACAATAGGTGTGGCTGAAACACCTCAACTGAATAATTAGGAGGGGTGTATACATTTTGTCCAAGTAGTGTATCATTGAAGCTTATCAGTCTGGGACTTCATATTTGTGGCATTTTTATTACATGGAGTGGTGTAATTCATTGAATTCATCCCCATTTAATGTGTTTTTTGGTAAGAAAACAACAATTATAGCAACATGCTAAACGTCCATTGCACGTGGCGCTAACCTTTAGCCAACACTTAATCATCTTCAGCTCTCTATAATGAAGATCAGCCTCATTCAGCTCTTTCTGCCACACTTATCTCTGTGTCAACAACATTTCTGCTCATGGCTTTAACTCTTTTAACTCTTTGAGCTTCAGAACACCTGCATGTCTTTAGAATGGTCCAGAGCTGAAAGATCTGCATGTAACAATGGGTTTAGCCAATTCTATCAATGGCTGTCCATTGCATTCTAGAACCAGACTGGGGATTCTAGAACCACATGGAATGTTCTAGAGCTACATGTTTCAGAAAACCAAACCTACACTGTCAGTTCACATTGGCTCTGTTGTGAACTGACCGGGCAATGACCACAGAAGGGCTGAAAGATTTATCCTTGAGGATTCAGACAACACTAGAACGTGGCTGACACACAATCTAGTGAGCTATTTTATGAATATGGAGCAATTCCAATCAGGTCAGCATGTTCTGATAAAGACTAAATGTAGTCAGTCAGCCAGGATGTGCTGGGTGCTTCTTTAGCTTTGAGCTTGGAACAATTAAAGAATAACATTTCTCAATGTAAAATAGCAAATAAAACTTTGTTTTTCATCATCTACTGTGCATAATATCATTAAAAGATTCATTAAACAGCTGGTCATGTTCTTTGGGGCCTCAGGCAGCACTGCATTAAAGACATGATTCTTAGTGGAAATCACTGCATGGGCTCAGAAACACTTCTGAAAAACACTGCCTATTCAAACAGCTCATCACTGAATCCACAAATGTAACTTAAAACACTAAAATACAAAGAAGAAACCACATATAAACATGATCCAGAAATGCTGCCACCTTCTCTGGGCCCGCCAACGGAGCTATGGAGTGGGGTGGGGAAGGGGGTGGGGGTGGGTCACCAACAGCCAATCACAGCACAAAGATAGTAAAACAGTACCAGCAGCTGAAAAGGACAGAGTTAACCACAACCAAAACATAATGCATATTACATATATAATACATATACCAACACCAAGCACATAAAATGTAAACTAGATAAAGGCCACAGAGAGATGCATGGCATCCTTTGAGACCTCTACATTCTCCTCTCCACTTTCCCAATTGGCCCCAAACCCAGTCTTGTGGTGATGGCCTATACATAAATTTTGTCACCAAACCCACCTGGCATCAATCAATCAATCAATCAATCAATCAATCAATCAATCAACCAATCAATCAATCAATCAATCAATCTTTTTTTTAGAAAACATTAAAGGAGACATTTACAATGTAGCTGAGCCAAAACAGAAATCAGAGATTGAGAAGCTGGATAGAAAAAACATCAAATGCTAAAAAAAAAAGAATAATCATAGTACTTAATTCGATAGTAAAAAAATGTAAAAATCAATAAACCATAAAAATGACAACATAGTAACTTGATAAATAACAGGTAAGATAGGAATAAAATAATTAAAATGAAATAAATGAAGACACAGAAAATGTAAAACAATAAATTGGCAATAATAAAATAAATGCAAAGAGTATGAAGAATAATAAAAAGGAAACAATAGCTAAACGATGCTAAAATCATATTAAAGGATCAGTAAAGTGAAGCTGCAGGCCGAGTGGAGGTATTTAGAGCCTAAGAGCTGACATGACTTTGAGCCATACAGCAGGCCTGGCAGCCGTAACCAGCGACTGAAGAACTACTGACGATCAGTGGATTAAATGATCAACATTCTCATTGGTAGCATCCACATACACAAGCGTTAGCTACGGGCTCACTGCTCACAAACTGTCCTCTTCTTCCTCTGGATTTACGCTCCAGGTGCATTGTGGGATGTTGTGGATGCTGAGTGTGGGACTGCCATGGCCATCCTGCTGTGAGCTGATTTAAGGCCAGGCTTTGTATAGCGGTTCCTTCCTCTCTCCTATCAGCTGCCTTTCCTCCACACTGCTTTCAGAGCAGCTTGAAGAGGACAGAGCGTTCTGGATGTGCTAGGAAAGGCATTACATTAAATTATGAGCAATTAGAGGAAGGCCTTATCTTTCCTATTATCGCAGGAGGAAGAGATTCGTGTTTGAGGAAGAGATTATGAACAGAAGAGAAAAGGAACAGCAGGTATGTTCCACCATTAGTCGTGTGTGTGTTCACAGTTAACTATCACACAAATCTCAGAGCTTCAGTGGTTCCCAGCGCAGGGGATTTAGATCCTTCATAAGTAACATGCTCTATAGCACATTCATTATTATTACCCCATATATGCTACAGCCATGTCAGTGTCACTGCTGTGCTATGAAAGATCCACCAAGCTAATAATAGCTGGTCAACATTTCTAATGAAACGGCCAGAGAGTGAAAGTAGGATGCTAGTGTTTCTAATAAAGTGGTCAGGGAGCACTGTTGGAAGAAAAGCAGCAGGTTTAGCTAGTCACCCAACATATGCTGGTTAACCAGTATACAAGCACCTAAAACCCAACATATCGCTGTTGTCGGAACAAAACCTTGTATCTCTGAAATGGTAACTTTACAGGAGAAGAAAAAAAACTACTTTAGTTTTAATGTAAGTCTATGGAACCAGATTTTTTCCAAGTCATTTTGGGCCTTTTGTTTTGGTCCATTCATCATGAAATTTGCACACAGTGTGAAGGACAACAGGAATTTTCAAATTATGTCCAAAACTAAAAAATGACAAAAATGGAGATACAAGGTTTTGTCCCGACAGCAACGATATACTGGTTTTGGTTGTGACCAACAAATTACCTTCCATTCCAAAACACAACGTACTGGCTTTACCGGTGACCAGCCGTGCTAGTCAGTGCTATTTTGTCTAGCAGAGAGTGGAAGTGCAAAGTAGAGGTCACTAGTGGGAGTTAAATGTTGGTGTTTCTAATAAAGTGGCCAGTGAGTGGAAGCACAAGGTTGGTGTTTCTAATAAAGTGGCCAGTGAGTGGAAGCACAAGGTTGGTGTTTCTAATAAAGTGACCAGTGAGTGGAAGCACAAGGTTGGTGTTTCTAATAAAGTGGCCAGTGAGTGGAAGCACAAGGTTGGTGTTTCTAAAAAAGTGGCCAGTGAGTGGAAGCACAAGGTTGGTGTTTCTAATAAAGTGGCCAGTGAGTGGAAGCACAAGGTTGGTGTTTCTAATAAAGTGGCCAGTGAGTGGAAGCACAAGGTTGGTGTTTCTAATAAAGTGGCCAGTGAGTAGAAGTACAAGGTTGGTGTTTCTAATAAAGTGGCCAGTGAGTGGAAGCACAAGGTTGGTGTTTCTAATAAAGTGGCCAGTGAGTGGAAGCACAAGGTTGGTGTTTCTAATAAAGTGGCCAGTGAGTGGAAGCACAAGGTTGGTGTTTCTAATAAAGTGGCCAGTGAGTGGAAGCACAAGGTTGGTGTTTCTAATAAAGTGGCCAGTGAGTGGAAGCACAAGGTTGGTGTTTCTAATAAAGTGGCCAGTGAGTGGAAGCAGAAGGCAGGTGTTTCTAATAAAGTGGCCAGTGAGTGGAAGCAGAAGGTTGGTGTTTCTAATAAAGTGGCCAGTGAGTGGAAGTACAAGGTTGGTGTTTCTAATAAAGTGGCCAGTGAGTGGAAGCACAAGGTTGGTGTTTCTAATAAAGTGGCCAGTGAGTGGAAGCACAAGGTTGGTGTTTCTAATAAAGTGGCCAGTGAGTGGAAGCACAAGGTTGGTGTTTCTAATAAAGTGGCCAGTGAGTGGAAGCACAAGGTTGGTGTTTCTAGTAAAGTGGCCAGTGAGTGGAAGCACAAGGTTGGTGTTTCTAGTAAAGTGGCCAGTGAGAGGTACCACAAGGTTGGTGTTTCTAATAAAGTGGCCAGTGAGAGGTACCACAAGGTTGGTGTTTCTAATAAAGTGGCCAGTGAAAGGTACCACAAGGTTGGTGTTTCTAATAAAGTGGCCAGTGAGTAGAAGCACAAGGTTGGTGTTTCTAATAAAGTGGCCAGTGAGAGGTACCACAAGGTTGGTGTTTCTAGTAAAGTGGCCAGTGAGTGGGAGTAGAACGCTGACGTTTCTAATAAAGAGGCCAGTGGGTGAAGGATGTAGCATCATTAAGGGAATCCTGTATTTATTTAGTTACTCATATTCCAACCATATCTCTCCAGACACCTAAGACTTCAGATTGTTCCGTTCCCTCCCTCAGCGCCTTCAATCACAGATTTGCCAAAGTCAATTAGAAGTCTATTACAATGAAAGGGCGTTTAGCGGAATAAAAGACGAATTAGCCGTACTAACCCAGCGCCTCTCCAGAGACTCCATTCTTTACATGACAGGCCGTATTCATCCACAATAATGGCTGCTAGCATGGGAACCACTGCGGTTTGGAGGGAACACATGGCGCAGTAATGGAGGCCCTATATTCATGGGACGGGGATCAGCCCCTCTGCATTGTGTGTGAGGGATTTCGTGGAAGGGGTGTGACAGTTTCAGTTGTTTTTAAAGGGGAATTGTTCATGATGTTCTTTTTAAGGGGGTTCATTGTTCACTTGGACAGAAGTGAGAAAAGACAGACAGTCAGGCAGCAGGCCCAGGTGCATCGTGGGATACCGACACACCCCTTATGGTCAGCACAATCCCTGTTTTTCTTTATCCTATATGCCTGAAACCTGTGTGTCTAGTGAGAAGAGGGGAGAGAGAGAGAAAGCGAGAGAACAGCCAAGTCCCAAATGTCTCCCTTCTATGTAGTGCACTATTTAAGCTGATGTCTGTGCCTAAAGCCTGCATGAGAAGCATGGCTTCTAGTGGTGTAGATGGACATATACACACATATTCACTGTATACTGACCTTTTTATTGGGCCGTTTTGCATTTGCCTGCTTATTCTACTGTATTCTAAGTCACTTCATAAGCCAAACAGATGAAAAACATCACAAGCAGTGCAGTTTATTTGGTCATCTTTATCCCACAAAATTTTGTCTGGACCAACCCCGACCACGTCATTAAGAGACCTCGAACATTCAGACCTGACCCAGCCCAACACATACAATTGTGTGCAAAAGTTTGGGCATCTAAAATGCATGTTTTGTTGATTTTCTAATGGAAGGCACACATCCTTTACAGGGAATGCACTTAACTGTAAAATTTCCTTCTGCTAGCTTGAGTTGAGTTTAACATATTGGAAAAAAGGAAAACATAAAACCTAAAATGTTCCATAAACGTTGTAATTGTCCATTAAAATGTATAGACATGTGTTTTCTGTAGAGGGTGTTTTCACTTCCTTTCACTTAGAAAATCAACTAAACATATTGGCCAGGGGCTCCATCTGCCTTTTCATACAGCAGATTTGGGGAAATCATGCCTGAGCCTGATGTGAGCTGTCAGGTGCCATTGGGTTTGGACTCATATTTAGACCTCTACACCACACACACTGCCGTTCAGTGTCACTGAGAATGCACCACCAGCCACGTAACATCTGGTCAGCGGTGATCAAGTGGTCTCTTTCTATTGATGGACAGCATGCAGAGTGATAAACTGTCCAGCAGATGGACTACAGTTTATAACTCTAGAACTACAAAGTGTACCTGTGTGGTAGGTGTTTCTGAGAAACTGGCCATCACTCTGTGGCAAAATGTGTGCAAACGAGTGATTCTCTGTTCTGTAGCCCCTGAAAACCCCAGGATTATTACATACCAAGTTATTATTCACGTTATTATTCAGTAACTACAGTGACTTCAATGCAAACTGACCAAGCAATTCTATGGTTATAAAAGTGTGTAATAAAACTTTGAGCCTGCTGGCGGCCCTGGCCCTTTAAGGGGTTAAAAAAGACTGGACATTGAAAGAGTGGACTCTTATAAGTACCTGGGTGTGCAACTTAACTATAAACTGGACTGGTCAGACAACACTGCTGCACTTTACAGGAAAGGACAGAGCAAACTCTACCTGCTCAGGAGACTGAGGTCATTTGGAGTGCAGGGGCCACTCCTCAGGACCTTTTTTGACACAGTGGTGGCATCAGCCATCTTCTATGGAGTGGTCTGCTGGGGCGGCAACATCTCCACTGTAGACAGGAAGAAACTGGACAAACTGGTCAGGAGGGCCGGCTCGGTCCTGGGAACTCCTTTAGACCCAGTGCAGGCGGTGGGAGAAAGGAGGATGCTGAACAAGCTAGCATCCATGCTGGAGAACGACTCCCACCCCATGCGCGAGACTCTGGCAGCACTGGGCAGTTCCTTCAGTGACCGGCTCCTTCACCCCAAGTGTGTGAAGGAGCGCTATCGCAGGTCCTTCCTTCCTGCTGCTGTGAGACTGTTCAGCCAACACTGCTCTCAGTAGACCACACACAATACACACTTATATTCAGAATGGAAAAAAATTTTCATTGTGCAATATGTTCATAAGTGCAATACAGATCTTATGCAACTGCTTATTTGTTGTAAATAGTCTAGAGATTTAACTTTAACTCTTATTATTTATAATGTTTATAATGTTTATACTGTTTCCCGTTTCTATTACTGAGTGTCTTACTCCTGTTACTCTGCTGCTGCTGTAATACTGTGAATTTCCCCACTGTGGGACTAATAAATGATTATCTTATCTTAAATTACTGGTAAATAAATCTTCAATATGTAAAATGAGCTTTTCTCTAACTTAAGAGAACCAAAGGAACCATGAGATGTCTGAACTCTGTAGACCACCAGTGGTAAGTGAAAAGGCTTACGTTTTGGTGGGGTTAATTTTTCAAAGGGTCCACTTCATATATTTTATAATGTATTGTACTGAGTATTTTATTAGGTATACTGTTTACACAATTACTCTTGCAGATTGTCAGTAACACTTTAGCAAGCAGCATATCAGTGAAGTAGCTGTAGTGAAGCATCTGAATACATTGAAGTAAATATCTTGTAGCTGTTCTGTTGATACATTACTTAAAATAAATAGCTGTGTTGTTAATCTGTTACTTCCATTACCCAAAACCTAACCCTCAACCTCACCCTGGCCCTAATCCTAACCCTAACCTTAACCTCAACCCAAAACCTAACCCTCACCCTGGCCCTAATCCTAACCCTAACCTTAACCTCAACCTCAACCTCAACCCAAAACCTAACCCTCACCCTGGCACTAATCCTAACCCTAACCTTAAACTCAACCTCAACCTCAACCCAAAACCAAACCCTCACCCTGGCACTAATCCTAACCCTAACCTTAACCTCAACCCAAAACCTAACCCTCACCCTGGCCCTAATCCTAACCCTAACCTTAACCTCAACCTCAACCTCAACCCAAAACCTAACCCTCACCCTGGCACTAATCCTAACCCTAACCTTAACCTCAACCCAAAACCTAACCCTCACCCTGGCACTAATCCTAACCCTAACCTTAACCTCAACCTCAACCCAAAACCTAACCCTCACCCTGGCACTAATCCTAACCCTAACCTTAACCTCAAGCTCAACCCAAAACTTAACCCTCACCCTGGCACTAATCCTAACCCTAACCTTAAACTCAACCTCAACCCAAAATCTAACCCTCACCCTGGCCCTAATCCTAACCCTAATCTTAACCTCAACCCAAAACCTAACCCCCACCCTGGCCCTAAACCTAAGCCTAACTTTAACCTTAAACTCAACTCAAAACCTAACCCTCACCCTGGCCCTAATCCTGGCCGTAATCTTAACCTCAAGATCAACCCAAAACCTAATCCTAACCCCAGCCTTAATCCTAACCCTAAATTTAACCTTAACACAAAATCTAACCCTCACCCTGGCCCTAATCCTAACCCTAACCTTAACCTCAACCTCAACCCAAAACCTAATACTAATCCTGGCATTTATCCTAACCCTATTCTTAACCTCAACCTCAACCTCAACCCAAAACCTAATCCTATCCCTGGCCCTAATCCTATCCCTGGCCCTAATCCTAATCCTGGCCCTAATCCTAATCCTGGCCCTAATCCTAACCCAAACCTTAACCTCAACTCAAAACCTAATCCTAACCCTCATATGTTATTGGCATGTTACTAAGAGTGTTTGAGTGTTTGTTTCATGTAAAAGGATCACTCAGAATGAAGTGTCATCCCTTCTTCATCCCTCTCATTTTACAACATAATTTGCTGTCCTTTACATTGAGTGAAAGTTCCACTATGAATGGTCCAAAATACTTGGGAAAAAAACCTTTTTACATTCACATTAACTTTGTTTATTTTAAGAACATTATTTCCTTCTGCTGTAAAGGTTTGTTCCAACACCAATAATCGCACATGTAGCTTTCATTTCATAATCAGTATAGTGCACTATGTAGGGAGCAAGGAGCCATTTGAGATTCAGCCCAACAGTCGAGTCACCTCACTGGAGGTGTGGTCGGAGTTTGTGGCAACTGATTCTCATTCACGCATGGGCTTCAGTCTCTCTTTTTCACTCTTTCTCTTTTCTCTCTCATTCTTCATCCTATTATCATCAACCTATTCACTCTCCAGAAAGTGCCCCGTGTTCACAACCTATGAATACCCAATAAAGACCCCATTATTCTACGCTAAATTTACTCTGAAGAAAAAAAAAAGTTCTATAGTCCGGCCTCAGCTCCAAACTTTCTTTTTCCTGCTTTTTGGCCATCTGTGCCACCTCTATCTCGTGCTCTCTATCTCTCTTGTCCTCACTCTCCCTCCGTTCCTCCCTCCTTTGCTCGTATGAATAGGATAATTGAGTGTTGAATGCGTTTTGAATTCTTCAGAATGGACATTATCTGCTCCTGCATCTGCCCATGCTGGGCCTATTGATCCACGTTGTATTTACACACAGTCAATTAAACCGCTATAATCCCATTCACTGACAGCGGGCACACACTAACTACAGATAAACCCATGGTGACCGAAAGACCACAATAGAGACGGATGGGGATATTATATCACTCACTTCAAGCACACCAGCACTCCACTGAAAGGAGAAAAGGCCCCTCTTGCTTAGAACAGCAAGGAACAGCTGTTGATAAGCTGTTTCAGCCCTTGCTCCTTTCCATTCATCTGCTATTGTTACGGTATGCCCCCTCTAAGTTTCAAACAAGTGTTACAGTCCTTTTTCAGTGATTTCAATGGCTGAAAGGACAGTGAAATGAGCAGCAGAGAGGAGCTGGCTTGAATGCCAGCATCTGACGTCCGGCCCAAGCCTTTCTGATCGTATTAGTGCGTTTAAATGGGGAAGCAAAGTGGTACTCATTACAGGCTCTACGGATTGGACACTAATGAGCAGAAGCATGCGGGACAAAGCTGAGGGTAGACATTCAAAACTGGAGAATTTCTTTGAGTGAGGTACTACAATTGAGGTGTTGAGGATGAGGCCTGGGGAAAGAAATATCCATAGATTATCTATGAAATGGTACAATGTCAATATCAGTGTAAAATGTCCATAATCTTAAACACATTTTGATCTAAAGGCATTTAGATCAAAGTCACTTAAATCACCTTTCTTCCCCATTCTGATGCTTGGTCTGCACTTCAGCAAGTTGTCTTGACCACTTCTACATGCCTAAGTGCATTGAGCTGCGGCCATGTGATTGGCTGATCAGCTATTTCTGTTAACAAGCAATTGAATAGGTGTACCTAATAAAGTGGCTGGTCAGTGTATATAAATAGACTATATTTCCAAATGTATTCCCTCACCCATTTGACTCACCCGATTGACTCTGCGGAAAGTTGGTGAGCTCTATGTACTATGCTCCTCAGCATCCGCTGACCAAGCCCTGTCATTTTACGTGGCTGACCACTTTGTGCCCGAGCTGCTGTCATTCCCAATCACTTCCACTTTGTTATAATCCCACTGACAGTTAACTGTGGAATATTTAGTAGTGAGGAAATTTCTGGACCACACTGGAATTCACTGAGCTCCTGAGAGCGACCCATTCTTTCACTAATGTCTGTAGAAGCAGTCTGCAGGTCTAGGGGCTTGGTTTTATACACCTGCAGCCATGGAAGTGATTGGAACACCTGAATTCAATTAATTGGATACTTTTGGAAATATAGTGTGTGTATGCATATATATGTGTGTGTGTGCGTGTGTAGTACATTGAAATATACTAAAATATATTATAATACAACTAATGTCATGAGTCTTCTGGCTAACGTCTGATTGACATTGAGATACCCAAGCCTTCTGATTGACATTGAGATACCCAAGCCTTCTGATTGACATTGAGACACCCAAGCCTTCTGATTGACATTGAGATGCCCAAGCCTTCTGATTGACATTGAGATATCCAAGTATTCTGATTGACATTGAGGTACCCAAGCATTCTGATTAACATTGAGATACCCAAGCCTTCTGATTGACATTGAGATGCCCAAGTCTTCTGATTGACATTGAGATACCCAAGCCTTCTGATTGACATTGAGATACCCAAGTCTTCTGATTGACATTGAGTTACCCAAGCCTTCTGATTGACATTGAGATACCCAAGCCTTCTGATTGACATTGAGATGCCCAAGCCTTCTGATTGACATTGAGATATCCAAGTCTTCTGACTGAGATTGAGTTACCCAAGCCTTCTGATTGACATTGAGATACCCAAGCCTTCTGATTGACATTGAGATGCCCAAGCCGTCTGATTGACATTGAGATATCCAAGTCTTCTGACTGAGATTGAGTTACCCAAGCCTTCTGATTGACATTGAGATGCCCAAGCCTTCTGATTGACATTGAGATACCCAAGCCTTCTGATTGACATTGAGACACCCAAGCCTTCTGATTGACATTGAGATGCCCAAGCCTTCTGATTGACATTGAGATATCCAAGTATTCTGATTGACATTGAGGTACCCAAGCATTCTGATTGACATTGAGATACCCAAGCCTTCTGATTGACATTGAGATACCCAAGCCGTCTGATTGACATTGAGACCCCCAAGCCTTCTGATTGACATTGAGATGCCCAAGCCTTCTGATTGACATTGAGATATCCAAGTATTCTGATTGACATTGAGGTACCCAAGCATTCTGATTGCCATTGAGATACCCAAGCCTTCTGATTGACATTGAGATGCCCAAGTCTTCTGATTGACATTGAGATACCCAAGCCTTCTGATTGACATTGAGATACCCAAGTCTTCTGATTGACATTGAGTTACCCAAGCCTTCTGATTGACATTGAGATACCCAAGCCTTCTGATTGACATTGAGATACCCAAGCCTTCTGATTGACATTGAGATGCCCAAGCCTTCTGATTGACATTGAGATATCCAAGTCTTCTGACTGAGATTGAGTTACCCAAGCCTTCTGATTGACATTGAGATACCCAAGCCTTCTGATTGACATTGAGTTGCCCAAGCCGTCTGATTGACATTGAGATATCCAAGTCTTCTGACTGAGATTGAGTTACCCAAGCCTTCTGATTGACATTGAGATGCCCAAGCCTTCTGATTGACATTGAGATACCCAAGCCTTCTGATTGACATTGAGACACCCAAGCCTTCTGATTGACATTGAGATGCCCAAGCCTTCTGATTGACATTGAGATATCCAAGTATTCTGATTGACATTGAGGTACCCAAGCATTCTGATTGACATTGAGATACCCAAGCCTTCTGATTGACATTGAGATACCCAAGCCTTCTGATTGACATTGAGACACCCAAGCCTTCTGATTGACATTGAGATGCCCAAGCCTTCTGATTGACATTGAGATATCCAAGTATTCTGATTGACATTGAGGTACCCAAGCATTCTGATTGACATTGAGATACCCAAGCCTTCTGATTGACATTGAGATGCCCAAGTCTTCTGATTGACATTGAGATACCCAAGCCTTCTGATTGACATTGAGATACCCAAGTCTTCTGATTGACATTGAGTTACCCAAGCCTTCTGATTGACATTGAGATACCCAAGCCTTCTGATTGACATTGAGATGCCCAAGCCTTCTGATTGACATTGAGATATCCAAGTCTTCTGACTGAGATTGAGTTACCCAAGCCTTCTGATTGACATTGAGATACCCAAGCCTTCTGATTGACATTGAGATGCCCAAGCCGTCTGATTGACATTGAGATATCCAAGTCTTCTGACTGAGATTGAGTTACCCAAGCCTTCTGATTGACATTGAGATGCCCAAGCCTTCAGATTGACATTGAGATATCCAAGTCTTCTGACTGAGATTGAGTTACCTAAGCCTTCTGATTGGCATTGAGATGCCCAAGTCTTCTGATTGACATTGATATACTCAAGCCTTCTGATTGACATTGAGATATCCAAGTCTTCTGACTGAGATTGAGTTACCTAAACCTTATGATTGACATTGAGATGCCCAAGCCTTCTGATTGACATTGAGATATCCAAGTCTTCTGACTGAGATTGAGTTACCTAAGCCTTCTGATTGACATTGAGATGCCCAAGTCTTCTGATTGACATTGATATACTTAAGTCTTCTGATTGACATTGAGATACCCAAGTCTTCTGATTGACATTGAGATACCCAAGTCTTCTGATTGACATTGACTTACCCAAGTCTTCTGATTGACATTGAGTTACCCAAGTCTTCTGATTGACATTGAGATGCCCAAGTCTTCTGATTGACATTGAGATACTCAAGCCTTCTGATTGACATTGAGATGCCCAAGCCTTCTGATTGACATTGAGATGCCCAAGTCTTCTGATTGACATTGAGATACCTAAGTCTTCTGATTGACATTGAGATACCCAAGCCTTCTGATTGACATTGAGTTACCCAAGTCTTCTGATCATCTTTGAGTTATACAAACCTTCTGATTGACTCTGTGAAACCCAGGACTTCTTGTTGACCTTTGAGTAACTCAAGTTTTTTAAGTCACTTTGAATGAACCCACATCTGCTGAATGACTTTGAATGAATGATAATAGGTTGACATCCTTTAGCTCTATATGACAACAGCAAACACTGGCAAACCAACCTTTGCATCTACATGTGCTCTGTTTAGGTTAGCAGTGATGTAGATCAAACCTTTCTAGTTGCACTGAGATGGAAATGTAGCAAGAATGTGACTAATACAAAACAAAAGATACAGCTTGTTTAGCTCTTCTGAGCAGAAGAAGAGAGAAGTTACAGAGGTTTAGTTTGACTTTACATTTGATCACACTTCAGTAAACAGTAGACCTGAAATCCTAAAAAGCTTTTAACCCCGAATGTCTTTTTGAACACATTAATAATGTTTAAATGAAAACGAAATGGATTTATTCATTCCAGTTCACATAGTTTTATCCTGAGCTCTTCTGAAAGTTGTGCAGTACTAAAATAAAAACATGCTGGGAAAGACATTGTGTTCACAATATGTCCTAAAAATGCTTAAGTGCTCAAAATACTTTAGTCATTAATTTACATTCCCAAATTAACATGACTTGCACCAATAAACTTTCTGCATTCTATTGAATAAATTAAATGCTTATTTTCATTTACTCGTTCGTGGACACTCATTCTTCATATATTTATTGCTTATTCATCTATGTCTTTTTGCTTACTGCTTGCGTTTTGGTACATAATCACCTTACACTCATCATATGCTTCTTTTGGTTTCTTGTACATTATTTCTCAAAGTGATAGACTTTGAGTAAACATCACTTTTGTAACCTTTTATTACAACTCAAAGAAAATGCTTTTTGTAAATGTGACTTCAAACTCTAACCTGCCAATTGCATCAGTTAAAAAAAGGGAAAAGGCTTGAGCACGATTCTCTTCTCTGCAGCATCCTCATTGACTGACAATAGTAAAAGAGCGAAAGCTCAGTGGCAGCTCAATGGACGACTGCACTACACTATACAATACGCTGGGCCAATGAATAACAAAGAGGGGTTTTTATTACCCGTTACCGTAGCAACCACAACACCTGCCAGTGACCCTAATCCTAAGCTGCATTGTGAGTAGACGGTGGTTTGGAGCAACTTTGCAAGTTGTGCAAAGTTTTAGCATGGTTGGTGGTAGAATTATACCATTCTGTACAGTTTCTATAATATATTAGCTATTTAGATGGACAGAATACAATCTACCATATATGTGCTACTATATCCATATCTATATACTTAATGGACACTTTATTAATTATATCCTCCTCCCTTTTAGCTCCACCTTGTCCATACAGTTACAGACTGTATCTTTTGATGCAGAGCTTCTGTTCTCTAGTGCTTTTCATTAGTGCCCACAGAGTGGAAGCACAAGGTTGGTGTTTCTAATAAAGTGGCCAGTATGTGGAAGCACAAGGTAGGTGTTTCTAATAAAGTGGCAAGTGTGTGGAAGTGTAAGGTAGGTGTTTCTAATAAAGTGGCCAGTGAATGGAAGTACAAACTATGTGCTTCTAATAAAGTGGCCAGTGAGTGTAAGCACAAAGTATGTGTTTCTAATAAAGTGGCCAGGGGGTGGAAGCATAAGGTACGTGTTTCTAATAAAATGGCCAGTGAGTGGAAGCACAAGGTAGGTGTTTCTAATAAAGTGGCCAGTAAATGGAAGCATAAGGTAGGTGTTTCTAATAAAGTGGCCAGTGTGTGGAAGCGTAAGGTAGGTGTTTCTAATAAAGTGGCCAGTGTGTGGAAGCGTAAGGTAGGTGTTTCTAATAAAGTGGCCAGTGAGTGGAAGCACAAGGTTGGTGTTTCTAATAAAGTGGCCAGTAAATGGAAGCATAAGGTAGGTGTTTCTAATAAAGTGGCCAGTGATTGGAAGCACAAGGTAGGTGTTTCTAATAAAGTGGCCAGTATGTGGAAGCAGAAGATGGGTGTTTCTAATAAAGTGGCCAGTTAGTGAAAACACACGGTGGGTGTTTCTGACAAAGTGGCCACAGAGGAAGTAGAAGGTAGGAAAATTTGGTAGGCAATGTAAGTGACCATCTAAAAAGACTCTACAAAAGTGTAGCTTGATAGAACAATTTGATGGAATATTGAGTTCAGATGACTAGGTCTGTCAGTGTGTGTGTGTGTGTGTGTGTGTGTGTGTGTGTGTGTGTGTAGGCCCCAGGGTCGTCTGCAGCCTTAGCCATCATGTTGCCATAACGATGAGCCAAAGGCAAACCCCAGACTGACTGTCTTGATTGCAGAGAATGACTCATGTAGAAATGATGCATTCTCTCTCTCTTTCTCTCTGTCTTTGTGTCCCTTGCCCACAAACATTCATGCTGAATACACTTCAGACCAGTAAACCTTATTGACATGGCCATATCAAATTACAGAAGAACCAAAGCATCGAAATAACAAACATTAAGAGATTTAAGTAGCCTGAGGTTAAATTACAAAATGATTAAATGATCAGAGAATTAGAATTGCAATTTGTAGACTCGCTGTCTTCCTCAGTCTGTCTCTTTGTGCTTCGTCTGCAAGAACATTTCTCATTCCTAAATAAAGATTACAGCTAAAACTGAAATTCTGTCCTACTTTTTCTTGCCTATCTCTGTCTCTCTGTGAGCTCGCTGTCAGTGTTGCCAGACTGGGTGAAAAAGTGCTTTGGTGGGTGGACAAAATTTACAATTATTTATTAATGCAGCTGAAATTTGATTAGGCCTAACTTATATCTGTATCCAATCAGTTATCAAAACTTCGACTGACCTACATTTTAGTCAGACATGTTGAAAGGATTCCATTGCCCCACCCATTTGTATCATCGACATCAGCCATTAATTTGGAATGGACAGCATGGCCTACAAGGACAGTTCTAGCTAATTAGTTCAAACTGCAGTCCCACAGTGAAGGGGAAAATATATATATATATATATATATATATATATATATATATATATATATACATTTAATTAATATTCAGAGCTTTGATATTTACAATGATTACAATCTATTCTATGATCTATGATCTGTTTAAATCTATTGTGATCTACAACCCCAATTTCACGTTCAAGTTGGGAAGTGACAGAACATACAACACATACCAGATGTTGAAAATGAGACATTTTACCGTTTCATGAAAAATATTAACTAATTTAGAACATGATGGCAGCAACACATCTCAAAAAAGTTGGGACAGCGCCGTGTCTACCACTGTGTAGCATCCCTTTGTCTTTTACATCTGGGAAGTGAGGAGACCAGTTCCTGGAGTTTTGGGAGAGGAATGTTGTTCCATTCTTGTCTGATTCTAGCTGCTCAACAGTCCTGGGTCTTCTTTACTGGATTTTTGTCTCATGATGTGCCAAATGTTTTCTAATGGTGAAAGGTCTGGACTGCAGGCAGGTCAGATCAGCACCCAGACTCTTCTTCTGTGAAGCCATGCTGTCGTGATGGATGCAGTATGTGGTTTATTGTCTTGCTGAAATATGTAAGGACTTCCCTGAAAGAGACGCTGTCTGGATGGAAGTACATGCTGTTCTAAAACCTCTATATACTGTTCGGCATTGATCGAGCCTTTTCAGACGTGTAAGCTGCCCACGCCATAGGTACTGATGCAAACCCAGACCATCAGAGATGCAGGCTTTGAATTGTGCACTGATAACAAGGGATGGTCCCTCTCCTCTTGAGTCCGCAGGACATGGCATCCACGGTTTCCAAAAAGAGTTCAATTGTTGATTCATCTGACCACAGAACAGTTTTCTATTTTAAATGAGCTTTGGCCCAGAGAAGACAGTGGTGTCTTTGCATGACACAGCTTTAACTTGCATTTCTGGATTCCATGGCAAACTGTGTTCAAAGGCAATGATTTCTGCATGCGTTTCTGAGCCCATGGAGTGATTTCCAGTACAGAATCATATTTGTTTTAATGCAGTGCCGTCTGCATAAAAATTGTCAGTCGGCCTTGTCTCTTGCATACAGAGATTCCTCTAGATTCTCTGAATCTTTTGCTGATATTGTATACTGTAGATGACAGGATATCCTTCACAATTTTACATTGAGGAACATTTTCTGAAATTGTTCCACAAATTTTGGATGCAGTTTTTGGCAGATTGGTGATTCTCTGCCCATCTTTGCTTCCAAAAGACTCTGCTTCTCTAAAATATCCAGTCATGTGATTTAGTTGCACATTTCTCCTCCAGCTGTCTTACTTAGTACCACTGACTTTTCCAGACTTTTTTGAGATGCATTGTTGCCATCAGGGTCTAAAAGAGTTAATGTTTTTCACTTTCAACATGGGATTGGGGTTGTATTTGATCTATTGAATAACCTTACAGTCAGTGTTCAGGACTCAGACACATTGTTTAAGTCTAAAAACCTACAGGTTTAGTTAAGCCTTTAGTAATTACTTTCCTGCTAAATAAGAGGTGCAGATTTAGGGGTTCGTGGACATTGAGCATTATGGTAAACTGTGAATGCTGGTGCTGTCATCCCACTGCTCCCACTCACTCACTCAGGTTTGGTGACAGTGGAACGGATGGGAATGCTTCTGGCACTCCCTTTTTAGTTAGGCTGCTGGAGTCACTGACATTGCACTCCGTTAATACCATAGACATTGTTTCATCTGTCTCATGATACACTGAGCTCTCCTCATATTCATACTAACAGATCCTCATGATGGGCTTCTAACAGTAGTCAGTGATTTTCATGGATGTAACTCTCATTTTCACTGTGTTACACTCTGAAGAGTAGTCACTGGTTTTCCCTGGTAACAGCGACTGATATTCAGAGATCTGTTGATCACTGTTGCACTGTTGGTTGTCAGTGGTTAATCTAAATACTTCTGTCCAATGACAGGCTGGTTTCTTTTTTCTTTTCCTCTATGTTCAATATTGTAAATTAATTGTAAAATGTTATTCTCTTTTCATATTGCTTGTTGTGTTACTGTTTTGCTATCTGGTGTCGAGCAGAGCTAAAGGGTTCCCCTGTTGGGTCTAGGTTTCTCTCTCGCCCTTAGAGCTACTGTCACCCTTGGCTTACTCATTGAGGCTTGGACCTGGATATTCCACAAAGCTGCTTAGTAACAATATCTTTTGTAAAAAGCACTAGAAAAATAAACTTTGACTTTGACCTTAAACAAAATAACATTATTTGAGATAGTAATAAACTAAATGTATACAAAATCATTATTTACAGTGTACAGTTTCTATTGGGAGGTCAAGTATTGATCAAGTTCAGCAGCCCAGTAAGTTAAGATAAGTTTGCTTCTTATCTAATCTGGCTAACAAGTAATAGAAGCTTGTGTATATAAATTAGCATCACTACTTGCATGTTAATCATCATACACTCGCATCAAATAATCTCTAATAGACATTTGAGATCGTGTCATCATTCTGTAGACATCCTGAAGAAACAATGTACATAGGTGGGCATTGAATTAAGTATTGTTTGCAATATATTGTGCTGCACTTATACATCATATTTTATTGTATTGCGCTGTGTATTGTAGTTTACTGGTATTGTATTGCACTGCATGGCACAGAGTTCTGTGTTCAACTCTGTTTCTTTTTTCTGGGTATCTACAGTGACGTTTGTTTCTAGCAGTATCTGAGCTCAGGATCGTCTTTCTCCCTAACCTATTTGTAACTAGCAAAGATACCTTCTCTAGATAGACAAAGCACTTCTTGTAAGTCGCTCTGGATAAGAGCGTCTGCTAAGTGCTGTAAATGTAAATGTAAAGGTCAAAATATAGCTTTGGAAAATTTTCATTTAGCACAGCACGTGATGGCAGTGATTTTTATGGCATAATTAATTTTACCATAGATAAATCTGCTTGGCCGAATATGAGCATGGCACCGACAACAAAATGACAGACGACTTCAGGAGTCTGGACTTGCTTATTGTAATGGTGGGGAGCGATGAGGCAGACACACATGCTGAGATAAGCTACTTTTATTTTGGGCAAATCCAGGGTCATGGTCAAAACGGTCCAGGTTCAAACAGCCGATATGGAGAGCAGGAGGGACAGACATGACCAAATGAACACAAAACCTCAAACAAGAACCAAACACCACGAGAATACAATACAATACATCCAACACATCAAACTTCCAAACAAACATCAAACAAAGACCAACAGGGATAACAAGGGATAACCGAACGCAGGTGGAAAACAGGTGGGGTGGAGTCACAAAACAAGGGGCCGGACTAAAAACCAAAACAAAGAAGCACATGGACAAGACTGGGAAGTAAACACAACAGTAGCATATGGACAAGACAGAGAGGGGCCAATCATGACACTCATGTGGTTTCTGACACTGTGCTGTACTGTTATTCATAAAAATGGATAAAATTCAGGCACCAAAATGGCTTATTAGCTATGCTAAGCCATTTTTGTTCCTTTACTTTAGCTACATTAGCCTTGTAGCTCCAGTGTAAAACTAAAGAAGCCACTAAACATGTCTTGGCCAGCCAATTGCTTTTGGGGTGACAGGAAATACTATGGATATGTTACCTTTTTTGCCGAACTAACACTTTGAAATCCTTCTAGTGCATTGAGCTTTGTGTGTGGTTGCCTTATAGTGACATAAAAGAATGACCTAGTATCCTTCAGGGCCCTAATGAGCTGCTGGCTTTTATTTTAAGAGGATGATCTAAGGCTCCTTGGCTGCAGCTGGCTTTCCCTCCACACTCTTGCGGTTTTCGCACTCCTCCAGGAGCGTTTTCTCCTGCCGATGGAAAAGATGGCGCAAAGCTCACCAGTGTTAATTTTTCAGAGTTTGATTGTTGTTGCCTGTTTTTTTTTATGATGCTGTGAACTGTTATGGCTGCAAAAAGTCACAGACAATGAAACTAAGTTTAGGCTGCAGTCTCGGTTACAGGGTTTCCAAATAATGTGTGGACGACTCTGTGTCTTGTGGAGGCACTTAAAAATAACACCTTGTAAAGGGTGCTTCATGTCTTATTGGGTTTGTGGGGTTCTGGACAACCATTTAAATGCTGAATAAACTTCACAGCCTCATGAATAATGTCTGGGGGTTAAATGATCTTGCCAGTGCAGCGATGATAACATTGCTGTCCAGCTGTGCTTTAAAATATAATAAAATAAAATAAAAAAATAACGACACTCCCAAAATTCCCCTTCACAATTTGCCTCGGTGGAATTCCCCACCACCAACTGGAAGGACATTCTGCTTCTACAAGGGCCTCCTCAACGTCTTGATTTGACTTGATGGAGGGTGTCTACACACTGTACCAAAACAGTGCCATATCCCTGCACGCAATATAGATTTTTTACTCGTGACATTATGACAATGAACTACTTCTATCGATCACAGAAGCAAACCTTAGCTAAAAGATCCAATCATCGTTTTTGGGCGCTGATCGAAAATAATTTAATCTCTTGAAATTTGAGTTACACAAGCTTATATTAACTAACGTTACCTTACCCTGATAGCAGAGTCGTCCACGAGTTAGCCATCCTGAGATGCATTTGATTTCATATAACTACAGCAATACTACACAATACACAACTGGCTAGCATTACATGATTAGCACAGTTTGCTAGTAAGTGTAGCTTGGCTGTTATCCAGTTAATTCCATTAGCTAGCTAGCATGTAAACAGCTAGGACATTCTGTCCTAATGCTAATACCACACAAGTGGCTTTCAGCTAAGCTTGGCTAGACTTATGTGATTATCACCGTTTGCTAGTAGGTGTAACTTGGTTGTTATCAAGTTAATTAAGTTAGCTAGCACACAGACAGCTAGAACATTCTGTCCTAATACCACACAAGTGGCTTTCAGCTAAGGTTAGCTAGCCTTACATGGTTATCACAGTTTGCTAGTAAATGTAGCTTGGCTGATTTCATGATAATTACGTTAGCTAGCATTTATGGCATTTGGCAGACACTCTTATCCAGAGGTGCTTACAATTTGATCATTGTACACAGGTAAGTGAAGGCAGTGTTAGGAGTCTTGCCCAAGGACTCTTATTGGTATAGTGTTTACCCAGGTAGGGGAGTGAACCTCAGTCTACAGTGTTAGATAGTTACCCACTATACCAACCACATAAACAGCTAGAACATTCTGTCCCAATGTTAATACCACACACGATGCTTTATGCGATTATCGCAGTTTGCTAGTAAGTGTAGCTTGGCTGTTATTAAGTTAATGAAGTTAGATAGCTTGCACATAAACAGCTAGAACATTCTGTCCTACCATGTTAATACCACACAAGTTGCTATTGTTAGTGTATGACGCGCTGGTATGAGTGAATCAGACACAGCAGTGCTACTGGAGGTTTTAAACACTGGGTCCACTCACTGTCCACTCTACTAGACACTTCTATCTTGTTGGTCCACCTTGTAGATGTAAAGTCAGAGACGGCAGTTTATCTGACTACAGTCTGTAATTGTATAACTACAAAGTGCCCCTATTTGGTCAGTGGAGCAGTTAATGGACAGTAAGAGTAGAAACAAGGATGTGGTTTAATATTATGGCTGATCAGTGTAGTTGTACAGATTTATTATCCATAATATAATATCTTGTATGTATTTAATAGGAGTCTGTAGCTGTGTTGTGCTTGCTGGATGTTGGCATTGTGTGCATGACTGTATTTTTTAATTGTCATGGAACAAAAGAGCGAGAGAGAGAGAGGGAGAGAGAGAGAGAGAGAGAGAGAGAGAGAGAGAGAGAGAGAGAGAGAGAGAGAGAGATTGCAGTTTGTCAGACTCATTAGTGCTGTCTGTTGCACTTCTGACACGTTCTACAAGAAAAACAGCGTGTCTCACGGGTGCCCTGTCGAGGGTTTCTCACACCAACAGAAACCTGACAGCTGAAACAAAAACCTGTCAGAAAAATATATAGATATATGTATATTTGGATTGGATATCTGATATATGTGGCTATATATGATATAATTATATATGACATAGGACTAAAATAATTATAATATAATCATTTTCAAAGTATAATTGATATGATTATAATTGTATCGTATTTATAATGGTATAATGTGGTTGATGGACCATTCTCATGCTGGCATGGCAGTATATATACGAGGGTGTTTGTGATTTTATTTGGAAATGATTCTTTAAAAAATGATTCTGTGAATCATGCAGTGTCATATTTCACCATCATTCAATTATTTTGGTACAATTCTGAATTATTTCTACAAACACACTTAATATACAGACCAGATGAACACTTACATGATAGTAAAATATGGACAATAAAAGTTAGTTTAGTTTTTTTAGTATACATGTGTGTAAATGTGTGTATGATTGTGTGTGTGTGTGTGTGTGTATGATTGTGTGTGTGTGTGTGTGTGTGTGTGTGTGTGTGTGTGTGTGTATGACTGTATTCTTCCATAAACTCACACTGGATTCCACATTCCATATATTTATTTATTTATCTATTTGAAAATATATATTGTTTTTAGTTTTTTTAGTATAAGTGTGTGTAAATGTGTGTGTGTGTGCGTGTGTGTGTGTGTGTGTGTGTGTGTGTGTGTGTTTGTGTGTGTGCGTGTGTGATTGTGTGTGTGTGTATGACTGTATTCTTCCATAAACTCACACTGGAGCTGTCAGTGTTTCATCATCAACTCAGAAAACATTCTAAAGCAGATCTTTCCTCTCTGTGTCTGAGAAACGAGTGAACATAGGAAATACTGAAGACATGGAAACTTACTGAAATACGGAGAGAGAGAGAGAGAGAGAGAGAGAGAGAGAGAGAGAGAGAGAGAGAGAGAGATTAAGGGAGAGAAGGTCAGGGAGGATGAGAAATGAAGGGGAGACAGACAGAAAGATGAAAAAAATGGAAGATCAAGAAATCAAGGGAGAGAAAGAGATGAATGGAGCGAAGAAGGGAAAGACAGATACAGAAAGAGGGATGAAAGGAGGGAGAGATGCAGAGACAGACAGAAGAGAGAGAGAAATAAGTTGTCTTAGAAGCTGGTTTATCATTTTCTGCTTGTCACACTCCAAACAATCCCAAACACATTCAGTGACATTGAGGTCAGTCCCTTGTTCTGAGAAACACCAGTAGCTTCTCTGTTTGATGCGTCTCCTTCTCTCAGTAAGAGCTTCTTAACGGCTCCACATCCTTTCAGACTCCTTTCAGATAGTGCTGAGTGTCTCTCAGTGGAAGGATGGACAGAAACTCCTGTGGATGTTTTCAGATCTGAATCCAGAGTGGAGCTTGATCTTCTCCTCTCTCTCAGAAAGGAAAGCTTTAAGTGCTGTTTGTCTACCAGCTCTTCCATGTGGTTGTTAGTCCTATTTTCTCTGTAGCTTTGAATCCCTTTTTAAACTCCAGTTTTTTCCACTGTTCTTTCACTTTGTCCTTCTTTAAACAAATGAATGGCAGTCTCTGATTTTTTCACAGTACTGTGTGTACATATTGAACAGCTCCATCTCTCCTCAGCAGTTCCGCTCAGTATTCCTCTACATGTAGATATGGTGCATGGCACATTGAGCTGAAACCACGCATCGCACCAACGCATGAGAGAATTCAATGTAAAAGTCATCAGATGGTGTACCATGGGAACACGCCTGGGAGTGCATGTTATGGCCATTGTAAAGCTTTCAAACAGCATGTGTGTACTTTTTTGGTTATACTTTTTTAGGTTTCTCTTGAGTCGCAATCATTCATTTCATGTTTCATATACAACCCTGTTTCCAAAAAAATTGGGATGCTGTGCAAAATGCAAATAAACACAGAATGCAATTAGGGGAAATCATTTAAACCCTATAGTCAATTGAAATTTGTACAAAGATAAATGGCAACATGTTTCAAAGAAGTTGGGATGGGGCAACAAAAGACTGGTGAAGTTGTGTACTGCTAAAAAACACCTGGTGGAAGAATTAACTAATGGAGCTAACAATTAATTATGTTCAGGTCAGTAACATTATTGGATATAAAAAGAGCATCTCAAAAAGGAAAAATCTTTCAGAAGTAAAGATGGGGAGGGGTTCACCACTGTAAGGACAAATAGTGCAACAATTTACACCTGTGAAGGCACCATTAATACTGAACAGTATATACAGGTTTCACCATATCCATATGCTGCCATCCAGATGACATCTTTTTCAGGGACATTACATTCTGCACTATTTCCAACAACGCGGCTCCGTGGAAAAGACTTAAGGTCCTTAACTGGCCTGTCTGTCACCCCCTTGAAAACATCTTGCACATTATGAAATAAAAAATATGACAAAGTAGACTCCAAAATGTCGAGCAGCTGAAATTCGGTATCAAGCAAGAATGGGAAAACATTTCATTTTCAAAACTACAGCAGCTTTCCTCCTCAATTCCTAAATACTTACAGTGTGTTGTTAAAAGAAGATGTAATGCCGCACAGTGGGAAACATTCCCCTGTCCCAGTGTTTTTGGAATGTGTTACTGTCATCAAATTAAAAATTCTTGATTTTTAAAGAAATTCTTGATGCAAATTTGGAAACATCTCACTCTTCTGGCCAACATGGACAGAGCACTCAATGCTGCTCAAGAAGCAACAGCAGGAGCAGGGGAAGGTAGTTTCACATTTTAGTTGCAATGCCTACAGAATGAGCGATGCAATGCCAAGAAATTAAATTTATGAACAAAACAGAAGATTTATAAGAAAGACTAGACAAGATTTATGCAATAATCAGGCCCTTCCAGCGGACATTACTGTCCATGCAGAACATCCATCTTGCCAATCATCCTTAGTGTGGAATGCTGCAGTGCACTTAAATGAAGTTTGCTAACTGAAAAACACTGGAAAACTCTTTAAGGCCCAGAACACACTGATCCAATATTTTCCAACAAACACAAACAAAACCAGTTTTCTTCAAAAGAAGTCAATAAACCCAAGTATTCATCACCAACAAACCCAAACATTCTCCAAGAAACACTAACAAACCCAAACATTCTCCAAGAAACATCAACAAACCCAGTGTTCTTCAACAAACCCAAACATGCTCCAACATTCACCACCAAAAGGAGTTCTCCACCAAACGTCAACAAACCCCATGTTCTACAACGAACCCAAATGTTCTCCAACAAACACCAAAAACCCAAATATTCAACAAGAAACACCAAAAAAACTCAGTTGTTCTGCAGCAAACTCTTAAACATTCTTCAACCAGCCTAAATGTTCTTCAACACCAACAAACAACAACAAACCCAATCTCCACCAAACCAGTGTTCTCATACAACCACCAATAAACCCAAACAAAATCCAAACAAAAAACAAATGTTCTCCAATAAACCCAAACAATCTCCAACAAACACCAACAAACCAAAACATTCTCAAGCACCATTAAACCTAAATGTTTTCAAAATTACCAACATTCACCAACAAATACAAATGTTCTCCAACAAACACCAAAAAGCCCAAACTTTTACCAATTGCTAGGACTTTCTGGAATGTTCTCCAACATTCACATTTTTCTGGAATGCTCTTCCTCCATTCACATATTCTAGAATCTTCTCTTTTATTCACACTGGTCTAGAACCCTCTTCTCCATTCACAGTAGTTAATTCAGTAGTCACTTGTTATTTGGGAACAGCATCAAGCCAACTTCCAACATTAGGATGCTTATATTCATAGAGGCATGTTATATTCATAGAGGAAAGCGAAAGCAAAGCATCCATCTGTGGCAACAGCAAGAGAAGGAGGCCCATATTAAACTTCTGTTTAATTTTCAATAAATTCACTTTTGCTTTTAGCACCTCTACCGAATAAAAATGGATAAATAAACGGATAATAATAGCAATAACAATGTAAGTGACCAAATGAATGAGAATGTGTCTACAGGAACATTTCAAATAGATTTTGAAATGATTTTGAAAGTGTAGCAAAGATCTTCCTTCGCAGAATCATTCATTGTGTTTACCTGCACTTGATAAGCCGATATCTGCAGAAAACCTGACTTTGTCAGTAATTCAATCAACATGTTTACATATACTTGGGTAATCAGATGTGTCCCAACGAGGACGGCAGGGAGAGAGCCATGAGTGCTCTGAGTGCTGCTGCTGCTGCTGCTTGTCTCTCTCTCTTGTTCTGTTCCCTCTCAGGTCATCTCACGCTGCAGGCCAGATCAGCATCAGCTGGC
>NC_051222.1:30303672-30311172 GCF_015220715.1 Pygocentrus nattereri | reverse complement strand
GTAGTAGCTATGTTATGAAATTCTTAATAGTTTTAGATCATAAAACGTCTGTATAATAAAAACATAACACCTAGCTTTAAATCAGAGACATGAAATATGTGGTATTTACATATGTGAGTTTTGTACAGATGTGTACAGATGTACACCCATCTGTGTAGAGTTCTGTGGAGTTTGGTGGGCTTCAGCATAGCTGCACTGCTGCTGTAGTATGCTATCCCGGGAGAGAGGGGGTACTCGAGGTGTGGGTTTGGATTGATGCTGGTGTGCTGGTCTGGTGGTTGGTGGGCACTGAGCTAGTCCAGATGATAATATATTGTTGAGCTGATATGGTTGGATGGCTGTACTGCTGGTCTAGATGGTGTCACTGGGTGTGCTGGTCCAGTTGGTGGGGTATGGTGTGCAGGCCGAGGTGGACTGCCCTGTCCTGGCAGGTGTCGAGCTCTCAGGAAGTATTCATAGACGACTGGGCTGACGGCTGCATATCTGGGGTGGTGTTGCTGCGGTTTTAGGGCCATGTGCAACATCTTTAAGTGTTCTGGCGAATTCCTTTATCATGTGCTTGTTTAGGTGAATGTGGTTGTAAAGGTGGTAGGGGGTCATGGTGGAGTGGTGGGCCAGGTGCACATTGGACAGGAGGGCCACTCTTTCTCTCTCTTTCTCTTTCTCTCTCTCTCTGTCTCTCTCTCTCTCTAACCTTACTGCTCTCTCTCTCTTTCTCTCTCTCTCTCTCTCTGTCTCTCTCTCTCTCTAACCTTACCGCTCTCTCTCTCTCTCTCTCTCTCTCTCTCTCTTTCTCTCTCTCTCTCTCTCTCTCTGTTTTCTCTCAGTCCTCTGAGTGTGTCTGTGGTCGACTCAGAGCCACTATATGAGGATGAAGAGGAGAAGTGTTGATCCGTTTCCTTCCGCTCTGCTCTTATGGGCCATAAACCACTGTGTGCTAAAGCACAATGTGAAAAAAATCACATTCATACATTTCCTTCAGCCCAGGTGAAGCCAAATATCTAGAACAACTCCACTCTAGAACAACTCCACACAGACTGAGGGAACATGTCATAGGGGAAATTGTGTGAATTTGATTTTACACCGAACTTTTCCTTTAAACTCTAATGACTTGACACTGTGTACAGACTTCATTTCCACACTATATGCCATATATGGCAGTTTTATAGTAGTTGTTAGTACTTTATAGCAGTTATTGTGAATAATTCATAGTAGTGACTGAATAAGATCTGTTAGTGGTTTAGTTCTTGTGCAGTAGATGTCGGGACCCTCAGTGATATGAAGGGTTAAATTAATCTGGGTCTTAAATTATACCCTTCTGGTATCGATGTGTGTGTGTGTGTGTGTGTGTGTGTTTGTCTGTTCACTGAGATGATTCCACAGTTCATAGAGCATAATGTGAGGATGCTGGATCAGAAATCTCTGCATGCATTTGTCAGTGAAGTTTTGCACTACTGGTTTTACACACACACACAGAGAATTGCCCAATCTGCTCTTGCACTTACTTACACGCACACACAAATGTGCTTTTATACCTTGTCAGGACATGGGGTCTAAAATATGTTATATATATATATATATATATATATATATATATATATATATATATATATATATATACTCTATATTGACAAAATATATCACCCATCCAAATCATTGAATTCAGGTGTTCCAGTCACTTCCATGGCCACAGGTGTATAAAGCCGAGCCCCTCGGCCTGCAGACTGCTTCTACAGACATTAGTGAAAGAATGGGTCGCTCTCAGGAGCTCAGTGAATTCCAGCGTGGTACCGTGATCGGACGCCACCTGTGGAACAAGTCCAGTCGTGAAATTTCCTCACTACTAAATATTCCACAGTCAACTGTCAATCAAAGTGGAAGCAAGTGGGAATGACAGCAACTCAGCCATGAAGTGGTCGGCCATGTAAAATGACAGCGGGGTCAGCGGATGCTGAGGGGCATAGTGCGCAGAGGTCACCAACTTTCTGCAGAGTCAATCGCTACAGACCTCCAAACTTCATGTGGCCTTCAGATCAGCTCAAGAACAGCGTAGAGAGCTTCATGGAATGGGTTTCCATGGCCGAGCAGCTGAATCCAAGCCTTACATCACAAGGCGCAATGCAAAGTATTGAATGCAGTGGTGTAAAGCGCCGCCACTGGACTCTCTCTCTCTCTCTCTCTCTATACATATATATATAAACACATAGAGCACACGTCTAGTTTTTCGAAAGAGGACATGTTTGTCTTGAAAATGTTCAAAAACGAACACTCACACACACTCAGACCCCCTCTACCTCATGTTCAATGAAAAACGTGCCCACTGAGTGAGAGTCTTCGGTCAAACAGAACCAATGTACTGTGAACATCCGCCCAGTATCCATCGGTGTGTGTGTGTTATGGAGAGAGTGTGTTCTCTGTGTTCCTCACCTTGTTTTCACATCTCATAAAAAACCTCCAGAGGCCCAAAAGTCTGTACCGGTTTCAAAACCTTTATTTTCACTTTCAGCTGCGTGTTGTAACCTCCATTCCCTGCTCGGAGGAAAATTCCCTCTCTAACACCGCGCTGCAGGTATGAGGGCCGATCCATAACCAGCCTTTCATACTCTACACACACTTCAAACAAACGGACGAGTAAAAACTAGACTGAAGCTACCACACCGTGACTGATCAGAGTGATGGTCAGTGCATTTCAGTCATATAGTCTCTTTGGCCGTCTCAGATTAACATAGATAGCAGGCTTTTTTCTGTACACGGTACACCTCACATTGATGAGATGAGGATGATAACCTCAGTTTAAAACCTTCAGTGGAAAACTTAGCATTGACATGCTTGTGCTGATAATGAGGTAAAGCTAACAGACACGTTGGCCTTTTATAAGGGATGTGATGCTAACAGGATCCCCGTGATGTTTTAATGGTTGGCCATGTAAGCATGTTTGGGTGATCTAAATTTGTCCGCAAGTGCTTGTCACACCTGAAGAAATGTTTTGCTGCTTGTCTTGGTATGGAGATATATATATATATATAAATGAAATTACTTCGACAAATATTCACTCAATATTTCAAACTAATGAGCACGTACTGTACTAAAGAACCCCAACATTTGCCCTTTTAATCCTAATGGTTTCCAATGGTCCTTTTTCAGCAGGGTGGTCACACACTGCTTTCTGTACAGTGTCCTTCACAGCCCAAAGCTTTAGCATTAGCTAGAAAAAAGCTACCAAGTTAGACTGGTTATGGTAGCCTTAGCCGATATCCAGGAGTTCTATGTAAAAGCAAAGGGCCATTAGACCAGAGAGGTTTTTATTTAATAATTATTTCTGTCCAATGGGAGCAGTCGTGGGAACCAGCTCTGTGATCGGAAGGTCGCTGGTTTGTTCCCCAGAGCCGACAGTACATGACTGAAGTGCCTTTGAGCAAGACACCTAACCCCCATCTGCTCCCCGGGCGCTGCGGATTGGGCTGCCCACCGCTCCGGGCAAGTGTGCTCACTGCCCTCTAGTGTGTATGTGGTGTTTCACTGCACAGATGTGTTAAAGGTGGAGGTGAAATTTCCCCGTTTTGGGACTGATCAGGGTCACTTAATCTTATTAGATGATGCTAATAAACATTAGCAGGCTAGTGTTGGAGAATGTTGTGTTCAAAGATTAGCCGAAGCCTGAAAACGGCTGGAGCCGTTAGATCAAACCATCTGGTCCAGGCAGCAAGGGGGTAGGATATAACTAAGTAGCTGAGGACGCGAGTATTGTACCTCACCGGCTTGTAGAGGCCTCGAAACCGAAGCTTTAGCCTTAGCTAGAAAGAAGCTAGCAAGTTATAGGGACCCATTTTTTATTAAGCGGCTCTAATAACTGTGTAGTTACACATGAATGACATATGCAACAACAATGTAACTACTGACAATTGTAAAGTTACGGATGGTTTACGGAAGAACAGCCTACTTTAAAATAAGTGGACAGTTCCTGTGTAGTTGTTATGTAGACACCATGTAATGATGGTTATGGAGACATTGCTTTGTGGGAAATGCGTTACATTTCATTCACTTAATAAAAATTACATTTTACAATTACAAAATTACAATTACAGTACATGTGCTGTACTGTAACACATACATACAGAATGGTTTAAAGTTAAAACTGACTATAATCACACAGCACTACCAACATAAATGCTAGTATAATAATATATCTTAATCTCAGTTATTACATGCTTTCTTTTATTGCTGAAAAAGATCAGGAAAAAACCTGCTGTTCCAGTCTGATTATGAATGAAATGATATTTGTTATTACCCTTGTGTAATTACATAAGAGAGAATAACCAGTGACAACTATTAAGTTACACTTGTGTAATTATATGAGGCAAAACTGAAGCTGGTACACTTGTGTAATTACATAAGGTGTACGTCTGTAATGCATCTGCAACAGCGACCAAGTCATTAGTAGTTACATTGTTGTTGCATTATGTTGTTCACGTGTAACTACACAGTTATTAGAGGCACTTGATATAAAGTGGGACCAGTTATGGCTTTATAACATTGTGACACTGAACCATATTTCAGCCTGTTCAGCCTTGTTTAAAAACCCCTCAGGTCTTGAAGGTAGGGAGGTGGTAGGTCAGACTGTTGTGTGCATGCGTATTCCTCAGCATACTGCGAAGAGATGGTGGAGTTTGAGGAGCAGGACGCACCACTTTTGCGTGCATGTGTGTAAATGCAGGTATGTCCTTTTCTTAGCACACTGTGAAGTGCAGCCTGAGTTTGAAGGCAGAAATGCTTGTAAAAGTTTCCGCAGAGATTAGTTATGCACTGTAGTGATAAACTGAGTCAGGAAACATCATTTACACAGCAGTTGGCTTCACCCACACAGTCTGATTAGCTGAAAGACATTCTACAGGGTTGTGATATCTGTTTACTAAACCAATACCTGCATCATTTCACTGACCGCCACTTTCTTAGCAACAACAATACGTGCTCAGTCTAAGCTGCTCCTAATGCTATATTTACAAACAGTGATGGGAAGATTTGTAAGTAGCATTGAAATTGAATATTTGTTCATTTGCCCAGTAGCATTTCTAAGGGAAACATACTTTCTACTCCTTTGTTTGTTATTTCGACCCTCAAAGTGCTTGTTACACATCTCAAAGGCCAGTTGGTCACTTGTATATACATTTTGGCCTGAACTCTTTTTTCCACATTTTCTGCAAAAATTCAGTCTTTGGAAGGTAAACAAAGTCATTCAGGGTGGTTTAATGCAGAATTGTGAAACTATAGCCATTTTAATTACTCTGCAAGACCACCAGTGAACCTTCACGTGTCTTCTGAGTTTTTATGTGTGATGTTCATGGTGGTAAAATAGTTCTTAATGCGAAATAGTCTGTTTTCCTTGGGGACCGTTTTACCTTCCTACACCCTGCATGTACCTCTACAAGTCTGAGATTCAGTGCAGGTATTTCACCACACAGTGTGAAAGGCTGGTTTTCTTTGTGTACCTGTGCCTGTGTGTGTGTGTGTGTGTGTGTGTGTGTGTGTTTCTCTGCATGGTGTGAAGAGCTGCTGTAGTTTGTAGAACAGGGCATACCTGTATGAGTGTACTTTTCTGACCACACTGTAAAATGCAGCCTGTGTTTGTGAAGAGTGATTAAGGTAAGTGCAATTAGAATTCAGCCTTTGGTTCTGCCTCTGTAAATCCCTGGCCTTTCCAGCTTAATGACACTGAACAAAAGTGATGCATGTACTTCATTCTAATGTGCACACATAAATACAACAGCCATAAGTGATGTCACTGCCCCTCGTAGACATTACATACAGACTCACATACGTACAGCACACATATATATATATATATATATATGCATATTAGCAATTACTTGGGATACCATAGTGACTGCCCAGCAACCTGTGACCTAAGCATTCACCTGGCATACCATAATAATGCCCTAGCAATAACTTAGCAATCACCTGGGATACTACTACAACAGCTTTTGTAACACCTTAGCAACCACCTGGGATACCATAGTGACAGCCCAGCAACCTGTGACCTTAGCAATCATTTGGCATACCATAATAACTGCCAAGCAATACCTTGGCAATCACCTGGAATACCATTGCAACAGCCTTGCAACATCCTAGCAACCACTGAGGATGGCATAGCAATGGCCTTGCAACACCCCAGCAATCACTTGGCATACCATAGTGATGGTCCAGCAGCCTGTGACCTTAGCAATCACCTGGCATACCATAATAACTGCTTAGCAATACCTTAGCAATCACCTCAGACACCATGGCAACAACAGCCTTGCAACACCTTAGCAACCACCTGGGATATCTTAACGACGGTCCAGCAGCCTGTGACCTTAGCAATTGCCTGGCATACCATAATAACAGCCTAGCAATACCTTAGCAACCACTGAAGATACCCTAGCAAAGGCCCAGCAACACCTTAGCGACCACATGGGATACCAAAGTATATTATAAAAAGTGCTATACATATAAAACTCAGTTGAACTGATTAGTCACAGCCCTTAAGGACGAGTCTCTTACAGAAAGTTCACTAAGTCAACATAACTATATGTCTCTTGCCCTCAGTTGAATGCACTGGTGGGCAGTACAAGTCAGATTTTGACTGGTTTCCATGGCAGCAGCTCCAGCTGTGTGTGAGATTGTGATTTGTGTCATCAAGCATTCCTTTTGGATTAAGATGGTCTGAATCTTTAGGGTGAAGAAGAACATTTCCAGACACACACACGAACACACACACACACACACACACACACACACACGAACACACACACACAGGCGCAGCTGGTGAGACATATGAACGAGTAAAGCCTGTGGCCGGTACGTTTGGAAGCACTGTATAAATCTCCTAAGAGCGGTGGTATTACATTCCTAACACACTTTTTCTCCTGTTAGCCAGCAGCTTTCCAAACTCCTCCACTCTCACTGTGTGTTCAACGTCCTCTACAGGCCCAGCACACTTCCACAAAGCTCCTACAAACCCTAACGTAGAATTCTACCATGTGTACACACAGTACGTAAGGCATAAACATCATTTCTACTGCAGACAGGGCGAACGGCCCCCTGGGATGGACCGTCACACAGTGGAAATGGGTGCTGTGGTCAGATGAATCAGTTTTTCTGGTCTTTTTATGAAGAAATGGACGCCGTGTGCTCCGGACCAAAGAAGAAAAGAAGAAAAGGTTGCTACCAGCAGCAAGTCGTGTCAGTTCAAAGGCGACTTACACGTCTGTGACGGTACCGTTCATGCCAACAATGCACATAGAGATTTTGGAGCAACTCACACTACCATCAAGACAATACCTTTTCCAGGGATCGAGGGGAAAATCAGCAGATACTGTGGGACATTTTCTAAATAATTAGCTACATATTGTGGGGAAAATCACTAATGAGCTACACCCAAAGTTAGCTTGGTAGTGGGGGGAAATTGCCAAATAGCTACTGTGGGGGGACATCACTCGTGAGCTTCAGCCAATGTTCGCTTGA